>NC_136954.1:10561324-10696324 GCF_032717465.1 Coenobita brevimanus
CATACCCTGTTGCCGATGTGTGCTCAGTTGCTCAGTCCACCAGTATTCCGTCTAATCTTGAATCTCATGTGAAACAAAGTGATTTCCCGAAACACCGACATCAATTAATTAATCTCTTGCGAGACTATCGCGAAGTAGTAGCCCTACCCGGTGAGAATCTGGACAAGACAAATTTGGTAAAGTATAATATTACATTACAGCCAGGTGCTCAGCCAGTATATATACCTGCCTACCGTTTACCACATAGCCAACGTCAACAAGCCGATCGTCTTATTCAGGACATGTTGGATAATGAGGTCATTGAACACTCCGATAGCCCATGGAACAGCCCACTATTTCTGGTTCCAAAGAAAGGTGGTGAGTTACGACCAGTCATAGATTACAGATGTGTGAATGCACTGACTGTCCTGGACAGATTTCCAATTCCTGTACTCACTAATTTGCTGGAATCCTTAGATGAAAACAATTGTGTTTTTTCCTCCCTAGATCTTTTAAGTGGTTATTGGCAAGTCGAGATGGAAGAATCATCTTGTCCTATCATTGCCTTCAGTACTCCATCCGGTCATTACCAATTCCGTAGACTTCCATTCGGTTTGAGAAATGCACCTTCAGCGTTCATGCGACTAATTCATACAGTTTTCGCCGGCATGATAGGTCACTCAGTTTTTGCTTATCTAGATGATGTCATAATCGCTAGTCACTCGGTGGAGGAACACTTAGAAAAGTTAGCCGAAGTGTTCACTAGACTCAAACAAGCTGGACTTAAGATCAAACTATCAAAGTGTGACTTTTTATGTAAGAAACTCCAATTTCTAGGATATGTTGTTGACGATCACGGAATTCACACATCACATGACAAGGTTAGAGCCGTGACGAATTTCCCAACTCCAACCAACACCGACGCTGTATGCAGTTTCCTCGGTCTCAGTGGGTATCATAGAAGGTTCACAAGAGGGTACATCAAGATAGCTGCGCCGTTAACAAAATTGTTAAAGAAGGATGAACATTTTGTGTGGGCTGATGAACAGGCAACCGCATTCACAACACTGAAAACTGCTCTAGCACAATCACCAGTTTTGGCATTCCCTGATTATTCTAAACCATTTCTTATCTGTACTGATGCGTCTGGAGTAGGCCTAGGTGCCGTTCTCATGCAATATGACTCCAAAGGAAAGAAACGTGTCATTGCCTATGCTAGCTGTGTGCTAAACTCCGCGGAAAAGAAATACAGTGTAACTCACTGGGAAGCCCTTGCCGTGGTCTGGTCCCTAAAACATTTCTGCGACATCATCTACGGATATCCTGTTCATATCCAAACCGACCATCTTCCCTTATGTGACTTGTTTCAGGGACGTAACCTTACCGGTCGACTTGCACGTTGGGGAGTCACTGTGACTGACTATAATCCGACATTTGAATATGTTCCTGGTAAATCCAGTGTCGTAGCCGATGCCCTCTCGCGGCATGTTGCCACAGTCTCAACCGGTTGCGACATAAACTTAGCATTCAATTATGACACACTACGTAGGTTCCAGGATGTGGACCCCGTATGGTCACAGGTCATATATTTCCTAGAGTCAGGCAATGATTGTTCTTTGCCAAAGTTACCAGTCCCTGTATCTGATTTCTTCCTCAACAATGAATTGCTCTATAAAAACTCAGTACTGACAGGTAACAACGTACCTCATCGCGAAGTTAAGCAACTAGTCATTCCAACAGACTTAATTCCTGCTGCCCTTCATTTAATCCACGACACCCCTCATGCATCACACCCTGGCAAAGACAGAAGCTTACGGCAAGCACGTCTGTCATATTATTGGCCCACTATGCGAAAGGATATAGAAGCGCATTGCGATGCATGTTTATCATGTGCCCGTCACAAGGGGACAACCAGTCAATGTGCTCCTATATTGCAGTACTCAGTACCATCTAAACCTTGGCAAACTGTCTCTCTTGATCTTCTGAAGCTGCCTCGTACAGAATCTGGCTTTGTTTATCTGTTGTGGCAGTCAATCATTTCTCTAGATTTGTTATCTTAGTTCCATTGCGTGAAAAGTCTGCTAACGCAGTAGCACATGCCTTTATTAATTCAGTTATTTGCCCCTTCACAACACCAGAAGTAATTTTAACTGATAACGGGTCAGAGTTCAATAATTCAGTTCTGGAAGAAGTTTGTCTTTGATACGGAATTAAGAAATGCAATATAGTGGCCCATCATTCAGCCTCGAATGGCCTAGTAGAGTGCCAGAATAGAAAGATATTGGAGAGTCTGCGTCACATAGTGGGAGATCAGACTTCCACCCGGGATGAATGGATTCCACAGGTAGCAGCTTCAATTAATTCATCCATCAATAAGTCAATTGGAGAAACACCATTCTTTATCATATATAGCTTTGACAAAAGACCACCTTATTCACTGTCGCAATCCAAACCTGATCCGATCTATGACTACGATAACTATGTGCGAGTAAACCTATCCAACTTCCAGAAAATTCATAAATATGTTCAGGATAATCTGGTCCTTACAAATGAGGAGATGGTACGTAACCAACACGCCGCTGCCACAGATGTTGCCATCCAAGTAGGTGACTTAGTTTTTGCCCTAGATCATGACAGAGAATCAAAACTAAACAGTAAATTCTTGGGTCCCTTTCGTGTCATATCTCATAAAGGCAATAAATTCGAATTAAGAGATCCGCACAAGGCAGAGATGACATGGGTGCATGCAGATCATCTCAAACGTGCACCAAAACGCATAGTCTTGGAGGAACCACTAAGAAAGACCACATCCCCACAACAAACCCCTACTCAGCCTTCTTCCTCTCTTTAAACCTTCCTTCTGACATTACGATTCAGCCTTCCCCTACTGTTAATGACTATTGTGCCAAATTGTGTTCTGCCACTCTCTTGCATAATGTTATCATCTCATACTGTCGTTAACATCTATATCAACATCACCTCTAAGATCACCTCACTTTTTAGGAAAGATGCTGTGGGTCTACGTGCTGACAGTGCTGACTCTGGTTGGGTCTGGATTGGGTGAGGACGATGGTGCCGTATGGCCCGGGCCTTGGTTGGAGCAGGAGGCGAGGTAATGGTCGTCAGAGACATAATCTCTTTGCGATACGACCTAGAGCCGCTGGCCGCCGTGGCCATCACCCTGCCTGACCTTGCACGTCAGCTACACGACCTGCAGAGACTCTTGTCAGAAATTAGAAATCGACATCCCAATGACACATTTTTGTACCCACTCTACCTACCCATCTGCTGGAAATTAGATTATATTCGTTATCAGTTCAACCATCTTCAAGATTCCTTCCATCACCAAACGCCTGTGGGTCGCTCGCGAGTGAAACGTGGACTTTTTGACCTTGGAGGAGAAATCCTCAGTGGATTATTTGGTGTAGCGACTAACCGTGAACTTTCTGGTTATAAAAAGGACTTAATCCAATTATCCAATGCCGTCGAGTCCCAAAACAAAGTGTTACATATTGAACATTTTATGATGCAACAGATGAGTCACCATCTACATGATGTTACTAATACTTTAAATAATTTTACGATTGTTCTTAAGCGTGAAGTATCATAGGCTAATATTATTTCAGAGTTGATGTACGTTAAATTACATGTTGATAATTTGCAGGTTTCTCTGGACTCTCTTGTCTCCCAAGTTAGTAGCGTAATTCGTATTTTAGTCAATGCTGTTGATAGTCATGTGACCCTAGATTTAGTATCTCTCTCTGACCTTCGTTCTACCTTGGAATGGGCTCACTCAACATTCGGCTTGTCTCCTATGATTCCATTTTCCTCTTTAGAACACTACTACCCAATACTAGAAGCCACATTCCTTACTAAAGATATAATTGTTCATATTCCTCTTCGTTCCTCCATCATACTCGATCTCTTTCACATCATTCCTTTTCCCTTCTGGTACAATAACTCCCTAGTACAAGCCTCTGTCTCTTCAGAGTACTTTCTTCTCTCCCATGATCATCTCTATATTGCCTTCCTCTCCTCAAGTGACCTCGGTAGATGTGCCCTTCTCACACCCAACTCTCGTATTTGTGCTGCGTACCTCCTAACAATTTTTCCTGGCAGCGTTGCTCCTTGCAAATCTGCCTTAGTCCATAACTTCTCAGTACAACCTGTCTGTACCTTTGTTCCGGCTCCCAAAAGCCAGGTACACCATGCTCGTCTAAATCACATCCGCTACTTCTTCTTTAGTGTCTCAGCTCCAGTTAGTCTTATTTGTCCAGGGACCCCTGTCCGTTCACTATCCGCAATTGGTTTATATAAGGCCCCTGATTACTGTACACTAAAGTCTGAATCTATCATAGCCCATGCCACTCATTATCACTTCGCACTCTGCTCCCACAAGTATGACATCTTCAAACCTATTAATACTACCTTTCATCTACCAACAGACAATCTTTCTATCACATCAGAGAACCTACGTATGTTGAACTATTTAAACAATTCTGATTTTATTATGAACCAGTTCTCTTCAGCTTTTAACCGCTCCTGGTCACATCCAGTCTTTGTATTTCCTCCGGTTGTCTTATGTTTTCTAGGTTTTATTGCAATTGTTTGTATCCTGTATTGTTGTCTCAAGCGAATGGACAAAAGGTTGCATGAGATCCGTGTAGCAACAAGGTTAGTGCGACAACCAAAAGACCTGGAAAATGGTAGTTCTGAGTAAAACTCATTTTGTGATTATATATATATATATATATATATATATATATATATATATATATATATATATAGAGATATATATATATATATATATATATATATATATATATTTGTAAATTGACCAAACCTATATGTTTATGCTATTTTTCCAACATGGCCATGTACTGTAAATATATTAATCCTTTCTTACATCCAGCTTTGTGAATTATGTAGCAATATCTCATTTATTATTGTACTCCCATGTAGTCCCGGTTCACTGTATACCCAGACCACTTGTATTCTTGCCATATTATGACTTGATGCCCCACCACTTTTTGATGAGGGGGAAAATTGTTTGTAACCCTTTTGTAGATATTATATAGTATGTAAATATAGTATGTAAGTAGTTGTAAGTAGGATCCAAGTAGGGCGTCAACGCCCGCTCAGTGTTATGTCTATGAGTTATGAGTCACGACTTCCGTAGTCGCACCGCCTCTCTCTCTCTCTAGCCGGTGGGAACCGGCGATCAGTAGCTGTCCAAACGGGTCTGGGGATGGACATCCAGTTGTCCGGTATCGCTGTATACTGATTGAAGATGGTGTTTAATATATTGTCAGAAAACTACTACAATACTTTGCCTTCACCTGCAAGTGACGTAAAGGGGGCCATCGACAGCTTTAACACCCACCCTGCCCGGCAGCTGCTCAGCCGTGCCCTGCCCATTCCAGCCCAACAGCTGCCCAGCCCAGCTCTGTCCTGCCCTGCCCTTCCCAGCCCAGCCAAGCCCTGACCTGCCCTGCCCTGCCCTGCCCTGCCCTGCTCTACTCTGACCTGCAGAGCCCTGCACTACCTTACCTGACCTTCCTCGTCCTTGCCCTGTCCTGCCTTGCCCTACCCAGCTCAGTCCAGTAGCCACACAGCCCTGCCTTGCCAAGCCCGGCCCAACTGTCGCCCAGCCCTTATCCTGCTCTGCCCTACGCAGCCCAAGAGCCGCCCAGCCCTTCTCTGGCCAGCTTGACCCAGTAACCTCCCAGCTCTGCCTTGCTCAGCCCTGCCTGGCTCTGCCCGGCCTACCCTGCCATACCCAGCCTTACCATGCCCATCCCTGCCCTGCCTTTCCTGCCCAGCCCAGTAGCTGCCTAAACTCTGCCTTAGCCAGCTCAGTCCAGCCCAGCCCAGCAGCCACCCAGCCCTCCCCTTCCCAGCAACCGCCAAGCCCGGCTCAGTAACTGCCCAGCCTTGTTCTGCTCTGCTCTACCCAGCCCAGCCCAGTCCTGCCCAGCCAAAACGAGCAGCTGCTCAGACCAGCTGCCTTCCAGCCCTAAGCTGCCCAGCCCGGCCCAGTAACCGCCCAGTCCTGCAGTTGCCCAGTGCAGCCCAGTAGCCACCCAGCCCTGCCATCCCCAGCCTTGCCCAGCACAGTCCAGTCCAGCAGCCACCTAGCCCTACCCTGTTCTGCCCGTCCCATTAGCCGCCAAGCTCAGCAGCCACCCTGCCAAGCCAAGCCTAGTAACTGCCCAAGCCCTGCTCTGCCCTGCCCAGCTCAGCCCAGCCCACCAACTGCCCAGCCTTGCCCTGCTCAACTCAGCAGCCCCCCAGCCCTCCCCTGCCCATCAGCCATCCAGCAGCTGCCAAGCCCTCTCCTGCCCAGCTTGGCCCAGAAAAGGCCCTGCCCTGCCCTGTCTTGCCTTGCCCTGCTCAGCCCAGCCCTGCCAAGCCAAGCCCAGCTCTGCCTTGCCCTGCCCTGCCCACCAGGCCAGCCAAGCCCTGCCCAGCCCAGCCCTGTCCAGCCCAGCCTAGCCTTGCCCTGCCCTGCCAAGCCAAACCCAGCCCAGACAAACCCAGCCCAGCCCAGCCCTGCCCTGCCCTGCCCTGCCCTGCCCTGCCCTGCCCAGCCCAGCCCAGCCCAGCCCAGCCCAGACAAACCCAGCCCAGCCATGCCCTGCCCTGCGCTGCCCAGCCCAGCCCAGCCCAGCCCAGCCCAGCCCAGCCCAGCCCAGCCCAGCCCAGCCCAGCCCAGCCTTGCCCAGCCCAGCCCTGCCAAGCTCAGCCCAGCCCAGCCCAGCAGCTGCCCAGCCCAGCAACCTCCTAGCCCAGAAGCCACCCAGCCCAGCAGCCATCCAGCCTGGCCCAGTAGTCGCCCACCTCTGCCCCGCCCTACCCTGCCCGACCCAGCAGCTGCCCAACCCTGTCCTGCCCATTCCAGCCCAGCCCTGCCAGGCCCAACTCCGCCCAGTACAGCAGGTGCCCAGCCTAGCTCAGCAGCTGCCTTATCTTGCTCAGCCCAGCAGCTGCCCAACCCTGTCCTGCCCATTCCAGCCCAGCCCTGCCAGGCCCAACTCCGCCCAGTACAGCAGGTGCCCAGCCTAGCTCAGCAGCTGCCTTATCTTGCTCAGCCCAGCAGCTGCCCACCCCTGCCCTGCCGAGCCTGGCCCAGCAGCCACCCAACATTGCCCTACCCTACCCTGCCTGGCAGCTGCTCAGCCGTGTCCTGCCCATTCCAGTCCAACAGCAGCCAGGCCCTGCCCTACCCATTCCAGCCCAGCAGCCACCCAGTTCTGCCCTGCCCAGCCCTGCTGCCACCCAGCCCTGTCCAGTAGCCACCCACCTCTGCCCCGCCCTGCCCTGCTCTGCCCAACCCAGCCCAGCCCAGCCCAACCAAGCCAAGCCAAGCCCTGCCCTGCCCAGCAGTTGCCCAGCCTGGTCCAGTATCCGCTCAGCCCTGCTGTGCCTTGGCTTTATCCTCCCTAGTCCGACCCTGCACAGCCTTACGCTGACCGGTCAAGCTCGTGCAGCCCTGCCCAGCCCATCGTAGCCCAGCCCAGCCCAGTCCAGCCCTGCCCTGCCGTTTGATAGTTTGATAGTTTATTGACCACAGCTTACAAATGTGTAATGCATAGATCAAAATGAAAAGTAAAGCAAATATTGTAATTACAAAAGTATCACCCATAAAAAAGGAACATTCTGTAGTCCAAAATCAAACTTTTCATAAACTAAAAAATACAAATTACGTAAACAGGAAGACAAGCATTTATTTCCAACATGATAAAAGCACTGTAAAAGAGAGATGCAGTTACACTCGTCACAATATTTATAAATCGTACGCCCCTATAAGACTCTAAAAATTATTGGTTTAAAAGTCTACCGTATTTGTTACTTGTATGTACTCAGAACATCATGAATAATTTTGCAGGTGACTTCAGTAAAATTAGAGAATACGTCATTTATGGTATCAAGTCTGTACAACTCCCTAATGTTTTGTGTCTGGGGACACACCTCTATTACATGTTCTTCAGACTGCATGTCACCACATACGCATAGGCGCTCCTCGAGAGGAAGCCTACCACGTCCCCGCCTGTTCCAACGACCTGTTTCCACTGCCAAACTGTGTCCACACACTCTAAAACGTGTAAAGGAAATCCTGTGGAGGTCGTTGCTTGTGTGTCTTCTCTCATAAACTGCATGTACTTTGAAATGAGGGTTTAAAGTTTCACACACATTGCATCTTGATGATCGGGAGTTAGCAATGGCATTATGCACATTATGCAGAAATGTAGACATATGTGGGACATCGTTTTGTATCATGTGGGCAACAAGCTTCCCAACTGGAGTATTTAAAGACATAACATACTTAATGGCAAAGGACAAGGGATCATTGTCCATGTTACATCTTTCTGACCACATGTTATGATAAAATTTGTGCTGTTTAAATTTAACAAGGTCGGGCAGTGAGGGTTATCCTAACTCAGCATAACAAACGAGATTGGAAGTGGTCTTCCTCACTCCTAACAACTCCTTCATTGTCCAGTTGTACAGTTTAGTATCTGATTTTAAATCAGCGCCTACCCAAGACTCGCAGCCATACAACAGTGAGGACATGAGGGCCGCATCGAACAAACGACGTTTTACAATAAAAGGAATATCATTGTTTTTTCGAATAAAGGAGACAAATTTTAACACATGGCATAATTTGTTTTGCGCATACATTTTAACAGCAGATGACACAGAACCGTCACAAGTGAATGGAATCCCTAAATACACATAGCTAGTACAGTGTTCCACCACTGTGTTCCATCCACTTGCAGCGGCTCCATGTCTCCAGGTTCACCGCTTAGTACAAAAAAAAATTGTTTTAGCTTCATTAATCCTCATTCCATATTCATCACAAAATTCCTTTTATATACCAAATTTCTTTAACATATTCGTCCTAGTCGTGGATAATAACACCGTCTAGTTCAAGAATAACAATATGTGCAACCATTCTATAAATGGGTCAGGTTCACATCTGTCCTTCATCGTTTTTATTAACTCATCAACATATATAATAAATAAAAGACATGATGTGGACAAACCCTGCTTACTCCAACGGTAAAAGTGATAATTGCACACCCCAAAATGCTCTCTGTTATACGATACATTGCTATTATAGCTGCCTGCATTACCATTCCCCAACCCAAGCGCTTTAGAATCATAAACAATTTATATCTTGGCATTACATCATATGCTTTAGAAAAATCAAATAAAGCCCTGCCCTGCCCTGCCCTGCCTGGCCCTGACCAGTCCAGCTCAGTCTAGCAGCCGCCCAGCCCTACCCAGCCCAGCCCTGCACTGCCTTGCCTGGCCCTGTCGCCCCTGCCCGGCTCTGCCCAGCCCAGCCCAGCCCAGCCCTGCCCTGCCCTCCCCTCCCCTGCTCTGCCCTGCCCAGAGGAGCAGTATCCCATCCCTGCCCTACACAACACGGGCAATTAGCTGCCCAACAACACTTTCCTGCCCAGCCCAGCCCGGCCAAGTAGCTGTCCGGTCCTGCCCTGCCCAGCCCAGGGCAGCAGCCACCCACCTCTACCCTGCCCAGCCCGGCCCAGCATCCACCCAGCTCTGCGATGCCCAGTCCTGCCCTGCCCTGCCCAGCCCGGCCCAGCAGCTCGCTCAGCCCTGCCTGGCCCAGTTCTACAGATGTCCAGCCCGGTCCAGCAGTCCATTCAGCCCTGCCTAGCCCAGCCTAATAGTCGCCCAGCCCTGCCCTACCTAGCCTTGCACTACCCAACCTGACCATGTGCTACCCTGCCCTGCCCAGCCCTGCTTTTCGCAGCCCATCCTAGCAGCCGGCCAGCCCTGTCCTGCCCAGCAGAACCCAGCCCAGCAAACGCCCAGCCCTGCCCTGTCCCACTCTGCCCAGCAGAACCCAGCCCAGCAACCGCCCAGCCCTGCCCTGTCCCACCCAGCCCAGCCTAGCCCAGACCAGCCTAGCCCAGCCCAGCCCAGCCCAACCTAGCAGCCGTCCAGACCAGCAACCTCTCAGCCCGGCACAGTGGCTGCCCAGCCCAGCAACCGCCCAGCCCTGCCAAGCCCTGCCCAGCCCAGCAACTGCCCAGCCCTGCCCAGCCCAGCAGCTACCCAGTCCTGCCAAGTGCTGCAGCCATTCAGCCAAGCTCTGCCCTGCAGCCGCTCAGCCCAACCCTGCACCCACCAACCCGGCCTTGTCCTATCCTACCCAGTTCAACCATGCAGCCGCCCAAACCAGCAGTCTCCCGGCCCTGCCCTGCTCAGCCCGGCAGAGTGGCCACCCGGCCCTGCCCAGCCAAGCAACCGCCCAGCCCTGCCCTGCCAAGCCCTGCAGCCACACAGCCCAGCTTCCATACCCAGCCCTATAGACGTCCAGCCCTGCCATACCCAACCCAGCCCGGTCCAACCCAACAGTGGCCCAGCCCTGCCCTGCCACCCAGCTCAGTCCTGCCCTGCTGCCCAGTTCAGCCATGACCTGCCCAGCCAGGACCTCCCCTGCCCTGCCCGGGTCGGCCCTCCCCTGCCCTGCCAGGATCAGCCCTCCTCTGCCCTGCCCGAGTCGGCCCTCCCCTGCCCTGCCCGGGTCGGCCCTCCCCTGCCCTGCCCGGGTCGGCCCTCCCCTGCCCTGCCCAGATCGGCCCTCCCCTGCCCTGCCTGGCCCAGCCCAGCCCAGCCCAGTGCAGCCCTGCCCTGCCCTACCCAGCCCAGTCCAGCCCAGCATTGCCCTGCCCTGCCCTGCCCTGTGCAGCCCGACCCAGCAGCCCGCTCTACCCTGCCTTGGCCAATTCTACAGCTGTCCAGCCCAGTCCAGCAACCCATCCAGCCCTGTGATGCCCAGTCCAGACCTGCAGTCTCAGCCCTGCCTTGCCCTGCCCTGCCATCCCCAGCCCAGCCCTACCCTGCCCTGGTCTCCCCGGCCCAACTGTGCCCTGCTCTTCCCAGCACAGCCCTGCCTTGCCCTCCTCTGGCCAGCCCAGCCTCGCCCTCCTCTGCCCTGCCCTCCTCTGTCCAGGCCAGCTCTACCCTCTTCTGTCCAGCCCAGCCCAATCCTGCCCTGCCTTGCCCTGCCCAGGCCTGTTCTGCCCTGTCCAGCCAGCCCTGCCCTGCCCAGCCCAGCCCAGCCCAGCCCTGCTCAGGTCTGCCCTGCCCTGCCCTGCCCAAGCCTGCCCTATCCAGGCCTACCCTGCCCTGCCCAGGCCTTCCCTGTCTTGCCCAGGCATGCCCTGCCCTGGCCTGCTCTGCCCACGCCTGCCCTGCCCAGCCCAGGTCTGATTCTATGCCCTACCCAGGCCTGCATTGCCTTCCCAAGGCCTACATTGCCCTGCTAAGGCCTGTCCTGCCATGCCCAGGCCAGCCACGCCATGCCCAGGCTTGCCCTGCCCTGCCCCGCCCTGCTCAAGCTTGTCTAGGCCTGCGCTGCTCAGGCCTGCCCTGCCCTGCCCTGCCCTGTCCTGCCCAGCTCTGCCCTGCCCAGCCCAGCCCAGCCCTGCCCTATCCAAACCAGCCCAGCCCACCCTAGCCCAGCATTGCCCAGCCCAACTCTGCCCTGTGCTGCCCTGCCCAGGCCCGCATTGCCCTACCCAGGCCTGCACCGCCTTGCCCAGGCTTGCCCTGCCCTGCCCTGCCCAGGCCAGCCCTACCCTGTCATGCCTGCCAAGGCTTGTCCAGACCTGCCCTATCCAGGGCAGCCAAGCCCTACTCTGCCCTGCCGATTCCAGCCCAGCCCTGCCTGCCCTGCCCTGCCCAGGTCTGCTCTGTCCTGCCCTACCCTTCCTTGCCCTGCTCAGGCCTGCCCTACCCTTCCCTGCCCTACCCAGGCCTGCCCTGCTCAGGTCTTCCCTGCCCTGCCCAGGCCTGCTCTTCCCTGCTCACGCCTGCCCTTCCCTGTCTTGCACTGCCCAGGACTGCATTGCCTTGCCAAGGCCTGCATTGCCCTGCCAAAGCATGTTCTGCCATGCTCAGGCCTGCAATGCCCTGCCCAGGCTTGCCCTGCCCTGCCCAGGCATGCCCTGTCCTGCCCTGCCCTGCCCTGCCCAAACCAGCCGAGCCCAGCATTGCCCAGCCCAGCCAAGCCAAGCCCAACCCTGCCATACCTGCCCTGCCCAGGCCTGCATTGCCCTACCCACGCCTGCTCGACCCTGTCCAGGCCTGCCCTGTGCAGGCCAGGCCAGGCCGGGTCAGCCCAGCCCAGCCCAGCCTTGCCCTGCTCAGCCCAGCCCAGCCCTACCATGCCCTGTCCGGCTCTGCTCAGGCCTGCCCTGCCCTTCCCGGCCTGCATTGCCCAAGCCTGCTCTGCCCTACCTAGGCATGCCCTGCCCTACCTTGCCCAGGTCTACCCTGCCCTGTCCAGGTCTACCCTGCCCTGCCCTACCTTGCCCAGGTCTACCCTGCCCTGTCCAGGTCTTCCCTGCCCTGCCCAGGTCTACCTTGCCCTGCCCAGGTCTGTCCTGCCCTACCTAGCCCTGCATTGACCTGCCCAGGCTCACCCTGCCCTGTCCTGACCTGCCCAGGCGTGCCCTGCCCTGCCCAGGCTTGTCCAGGCCTGCCCCGTCCAGGCCAGCCCAGCCTAGCCCAGCCTTGCCCTGCCATTCCCAGCATTGCCCTGCCCAGCCCAGCCCTACCCTGCCCAGCCGAGCCCTACCCTGTCGTGCCCATCCCAGCCCAGCCCTGCCTGCCCTACCCTGTCCAGGTCTGCTTAGCTCTGCCCTGCCTTGCAATGCCCAGGCCTGCCTTGCCCTGCCCAGGCCTTCCCTGCCCTGCCCAGGCCTGACCTGCTCATGCCTGGCCTTCCCTGCCCTGTTTGCCCAGGACTGCATTGCCTCGCCGAGGCTTGCATTGCCCTGCCAAAGTCTTTTCTGCCATGCTCAAGCCTACAATGTCCTGCCCAGGCTTGCCCTGCCCTGCCCTGCCCTACCTTGGCCAGGTCTACCCTGACCTGTCCAGGTCTATCCTGCCCTGCCCAGGTCTCTTCTGCCCTGCCTAGGCCTGCATTGACCTGCCCAAGCTTGCCCTGCCCTGGCCTGCACTGCCCAGGCTTGTCCAGGCATGCCCAGCCCAGCCCAGCCTTGCCCAGTCCAGCCCAGCCCTACCCTGCCCAGGTCTGCTTAGCTCTGCCCAGCCTTGCCCTGCCCAGGCCTGCCCTACCTTTCCCTGCCCTGTCCTGCCCAGGCCTGCCCTGCTCATGCCTGGCCTTCCCTGCCCTGCCTGCTAAGGACTACATTGCCTTGCCAATGCCTGCATTGCCCTGCCAAAGCCTATTCTGCCATGCTCAGGCCTGCAATGCCCTGCCCAGGCTTGTCCAGGCCTGCCCTGTGCAGCCCAGCCCAGCCCTACCCTGCCCTGTCCAGCTCTGCTCAGGCCTACCCTACCCTCCCCAGCCCTGCCCTGCCTAGGCATACATTACCCAGCCTAGGCCTGCCCTGCCCTGCCATGTCCTGCCCAGGCCTGCCCTGCCCTACGTTGCCCAGGCCTGCCCTTCCCACGCATGCCCTGCCCTGACCTGCCCAGGTCTGCTCTGTCCTGCCCAAGCCTGCATTGCCCTGCTAAGGCCTGCCTTGCCCTGCCCAGGTCTGCCTTGCCCTGCCAAAACCAGGCCTGCCCAGGCTTACACTGCCCTGCCCAGGCTTGTCCAGGCCTGCCCTGCTCAGGCCAGCCCTGTCTTGCTCAGGCCAGCCCAGCCCTGTCCTGCCCAGCTCAGTCCAGTCCTGCCCTGCCCAGGTCTATCCTGCCCTGCCCAGGGTTTCATTGCCATGCACAGGTCTGCCCTGCCCAGGCCTGCTCCACCCTGCCTTGCCCTGCCCTGCACAGGCTCGCCTATGCCTGCCCTGACCAATCTTGTCCTGCCCACGCCTGCCCTGCCCTGGCCAGGACTGCCCTGCCATGCTCAGGCCTGCCCTGTCCTACCCAGGTCTACCTCGCCCTATCCATGCCTGCATTGCCCTGCCCAGACATGCCTTGCCATGCCCAGGCCTGCTCAGGCTTGCAATGCCCTGCCCTGCCCAGGCTTGCCCTGTCATGCCCTGCTCAGGCCTGCCCTGCCCAGGCTTGTCCAGGCCTGCCCTGTCCAGGCCTGCTCTGCTTAGGCCGGGCCTACTCTGCCCAGCTCTTTCCTGCCCTGCCCAACCCAGCCTTGCCATGCCCTGCCCAGCTTAGCCCAGCACTGCCAAGCCTTGCCTAATTCTGCAGCTGTCCAGCCCGGTCCAGCAACCCACCCAGCCCTGTGATGCTCAGTCCAAACCAGTAGTCACCCAGCTCTGCCCTGCCCAGCACAGCCCTTCCTTGCTCTCCTCTGCCCAGCCCAGACTTACCCTCCTCACCCCAACCCAGCCCTGCCCTCCTCTGCCCAGCCCAGCCCTGCCCTGCCCAGCCCACCCCTGCCCTGCCCTGCCCTGCCCTGCCCAGCCCTGCCCTGCCCAGCCCTGCCTTGCCCTGCTCTGCCCTGTCCTGCTCAGGTCTGCTCTGCCCTGCCCAGGCCTGCCTTGCCCAAGACTGTCCAGCAGCTGCCCTGCCGTGCCCAGTTGTGGGTTGGGTAGAGCCGGGCCAGGCAGGGCCAGGCAGGGCCAGGCAGGGCTGGGCGGCTGCTGGGCAGGGCTGGGCGGCTGCTGAGCAGGGCTGGGCGGCTGCTGGGCAGGGCAAGACAGGGCAGGGCTAGGCTAGGCAGGGTGGTTGCTGGGGTGGGCAGGGTAGAGCAGGCCTGAGCGGTTGAGCCAGGCAGGCCTGGGCGGCTGCTGGGCTGGGCATGGCTGGGCAGGGCAGGACAGGGCAGGCAGAGAGGGGCAGGGCTGGGCGGCTGCTGGGCCAGGGTGGGTAGATCAAGGCCAGGGTGGACAGAGCAGGGTAGGGTTAGGCAACCGCTGGGCCTGGTTGGGCAGGACTAAGCAGGCTGCTGGGCCGGGCTGGACTGGGCAGCAACTCAGCCAGGCAAGGGAGAGCAAGGCAGAGCAGGGCAGGGCAGGGCGACTGCTGGACCAGGCTAGAGGGCTGCTGGACCCGACTAGATGGCTGCTGGGCCAGGCTGGGCAGAGCAGGGCAGGGTAGCCCTGCAATGCCCGGCCCTGCCCATCCCAGCACAGCAGTCTCCCAGCTGTGCCCTGCCTAGCCACTGCCCAACCCTACAATGCCCTTCATAGCCCGGCCAAGTAGTCACCCAGCCCTGCCCAACCCAGTCCAGTCCAGCCCAGCCGAGTCCAGTCCAGTCCAGTCCAGTTCAGCCCAGCCCAGCCCGGCCCAATAATTGCCCAGCCCTGCACTTCCAGGCCCTGTCCGACCTTGCCCTACCCTGCCCATCCCAGACCAGCAGTCTCCCAGCTCTGCCCTGCCCAGCTGCTGCCCAACCCTGCAATGCCCTCCATAGCCCGGCCATGTAGCCGCCCAGTCCCGCTCTTCCCTGCCCTGCCCAACCCAGCCCAGCCCTCCCCTGCCGTGCCCAGCTCGGCCCTGCCCTGCCTAACCCTGTCCTGCCCTGCCCAGCCCAGCTAAGTCCAGCCCAAGCCTGCCCTGCCATGCCCAGGCCTGTCTTGCCATGCCCAGGCCTACCCTGCCCTGCCCTGTCCTGCCCTGCCCAGACTTGCCCGGCCCTGCCCTGTTCTCCCCAGATTTGCCCTGCCCTGCCCAGGCCTGCCCTGCCCTGCCCAGGCCTGCCCTGCCCTGCCCAGGCTTGTCCAGGCCTGCCCCGTCCAGGCCAGCCCAGCCTTGCCCTGCCATGCCCAGCATTGCCCTGCCCAGCCCAGCCCAGCCCTACCCTGTCCTACCCATCCCAGCCCAGCCCTGCCTGCCCTACCCTGCCCAGGTCTGCTTAGCTCTGCCCTGCCTTGCCATGCTCTGTCCTGCCCTACCCTGCCCAGGCCTGCCTTGTCCTGCCCAGGCCTGCCCTACTCATGCCTGGCCTTCCCTGCCCTGTTTGCCCAGGACTGCATTGCCTCACCAAGGCTTGCATTGCCCTGCCAAAGCCTTTTCTGCCATGCTCAAGCCTACAATGCCCTGCCCAGGCTTACCCTGCCCTGCCCTGCCCTGCCCTACCTTGGCCAGGTCTACCCTGCCCTGTCCAGGTCTACCCTGCCCTGTCCAGGTCTACCCTGCCCTGCCCAGGTCTACCTTGCCCTGCCCAGGTCTGTCCTGCCCTGCCTAGGCATGCATTGACCTGCCCAAGCTTGCCCTGCCCTGCCCTGCACTGCCCAGGCTTGTCCAGGCTTGCCCTGTCCAAGCCTGCTCTGTCCAGGCCAGTCCAGCCTTGCCCTGTCCTGCCCAGCATTGCCCTGCCCAGTCCAGCCCAGCCCTCCCCTGCCCAGGTCTGCTCAGCTCTGCCCCGCCTTGCCCTGCCCAGGCCTGCCCTACCTTTCCCTGCCCTGCCCAGGCCTGCCCTGCTCATGCCTGGCCTTCCCTGCCCTGCCTGCCAAGGACTACATTGCCTTGCCAAGGCCTGCATTGCCCTGCCAAAGCCTATTCTGCCATGCTCAGGCCTGCAATGCCCTGCCCACGCTTGACCTGCCCTGCCCTGCCCAGGCTTGTCCAGGCCTGCCCAGTCCAGGTCTGCCCTGTGCAGCCCAGGCCAGGCCAACCCAGCCCAGCCCTACCCTGCCCTGTCCAGCTCTGCTCAGGCCTACCCTGCCCTCCCCAGCCTGCATTGGCCAGGCCTGCTCTGCCCTACCTAGGCATGCCCTGCCGTGCCCTACTTTGCCCAGGTCTACCCTGCCCTGTTCAGGTCTACCTTGCTCTGCCCAGGTTTGTCCTGCCCTGCCTAGGCCTGCATTGACCTGCCCAGGTTTGCCCTGCCCTGCCCAGGCTTGTCCTGTCCAAGCTTGCCCTGTCCAGGCCAGCCTTGTCCAGGCCAGGCCAGCCTTGTCCAGGCCAGCCCAGCGTTGCCCTGCCCTGCCCAGTCCAGCCTTACCCTGCCCAGCCCTGCCCAGGTCTGCTTAGCTCTGCCCTGCCTTTCCCTGCTCATGCCTGGCCTTCCCTGCCCTGCCTACCCAGGACTGCATTCCTTGCCAAGGCCTGCATTGCCCTCCCAAAGACTGTTCTGCCATGCTCAAGCCTGCAATGCCCTGCCCAGGCTTGTATTGCCCTGCCCTGCCCTACCTTGCCCCAGTCTACCCTGATCTGCCCAGGTCTACCCTGATCTGTCCAGGTCTACCCTGCCCTGCCCAGGTCTACCTTGCCCTGCCCAGGTCTGTCCAGTCCTGCCTGGGCCTGCATTGACCTGCCCAGGCTTACCCTGCCCTGCCCTGCCCAGGCTTGTCCAGGCCTGTCCTGTCCAAGCCTGACCTGTCCAGGCCAGGCCAGGTCAGCCCAGACCAGCTTTGCCCTGCCCTGCCCAGTCCAGCCCAGCCCAGCCCTACCCTGCCTGCCCTACCCTGCCCAGGTCTGCTTAGCTCTGCCCTGCCTTGCGCAGCCCAGGCCTGCCCTACCCTTCCCTGCCCTGTCCAGGCCCGCCTTGCCCTGCCCAGGCCTTCCCTGCCCTGCCTACCCAGGACTGCATTGCCTTGCCAAGGCCTGCAATGCCCTGCCAAAGCTTATTCTGCCATGCTCAGGCCTACAATGCCCTGCCCAGGCTTGCCCTGCCCAGCACAAACCAGCCCAGCCAAGCCAAACCCTGCCCTGCCCTGCCTGCCCTGCCCTGCACTGCCAAGGCCTGCCTTGCCAAGGCTTGCATTGCCCTACCCACGCCTGCTCCACCCTGCCCTGCCCTGCCCTGACCAGGCCTACCCTACCCTGCCTTGCCCTGTCCAGGCTTGTCCAGGCCTGCCCTGTCCAGGCCAGGCCAGCCCAGTCCAGCCTTGCCCTGCTCAGCCCAGCCCAGCCCTACCCTGCCTTGCCCAGCTCTGCCCAGGCCTGCCTTGCCCAGGTCTGCTCTGCCCTATCTTGCCCAGGTTTACCCAGCCCTGCCTAGGCCTGCATTGACCTGCCCAGGCTTGCCCTGCCATTCCCAGGCCCGTCCCGCCCTGCCCAGGCCCGCCTCACCCTGCCAAGGCTTGCACTGCCCTGCCCAGGCTCGTCCAGGCCTGCCCTGCCAAGGCTTGCCCATCCCATCCAAGCCCAGCCCAGGCCTACATTGCCTAGCTCAGGCCAGGCCTGCCCTGCCATGTCCTGTCCTGCCCTACCCAGGCCTGCCCTGCCCTGTCCAGGCCAGGCCAGGCCAGGCCAGCCCAGCCTTGCCCTGCTCAGCCCAACCCAGCCCTACCCTGCCCTGCCCAGCTCTGCTCAGGCCTGCCCTGCCCGGCCTAGGCCTGATCTGCTCAGGCATGCCTTGCCAAGGCTTGCCCATCCCATCCAAGCCCAGCCCAGGCCTGCCCTGCCCAGGCCTACATTGCCTAGCCCAGGCCAGGCCTGCCCTGCCCAGGCCTGCCCTGCCCTGTCCAGGCTAGGCCAGGCCAGCCCAGCCTTGCCCTGCTCAGCCCAGCCCAGCCCTGCTCAGGCCTGCCCTGTTCTGCCCGGCCTAGGCCTGCCCTGCCCTGCCCTACCTTGCCCAGGTCTACCCTGCCCTGCCCTACCTTGCCCAGGTCTACGTTGCCCTGCCCAGGCCTGTCCTGCCCTGCCTAGGCCTGCATTGACCTGCCCAGTCTTGCCCTGCCCTGCCCAGGCCCATCCCGCCCTGCCCAGGCCCGCCTCACCCTGCCCAAGCTTGTCCAGGCCTGCCCTGCTCAGGCACGCCCTGCCAAGGCCTATCCATCCCATCCCAACCCAGCCCTGCCCTGCCCAGGCCTACATTACCCAGCCCAGGCCTGCCCTGCCCTACGTTGCCCAGGCCTGCCCTTCCCACGCATGCCCTGTCCTGACCTGCCCAGGTCTGCTCTGCCCTCCCCAAGCCTGCATTGCCCTGCCAAGGCCTGCCTTGCCCTGCCAAGACCAGGCCTGCCCAGGCTTACACTGCCCTGCCCAGGCTTGTCCAGGCCTGCCCTGCTCAGGCCAGCCCTGCCCAAGCCTGCCCTGCCCTGCCCAGCCCAGTCCAGTCCTGCCCTGCCCAGGGTTTCATTGCCATGCCCAGGTCTGCCCTGCCCGGGCCTGCTCCACCCTGCCTTGCCCTGCCCTGCACAGGCTCGCCTATGCCTGCCCTGACCAAGCTTGTCCTGCCCTGCCCGGCTTAGGCCTTGCCTTGCCCAGGCCTGCTCTGCCCTGCCCAGGCCTGCTCTGCCCTGCCCTGCCCAGCCCAGGCCTGCCCTGCCCTACCCAGGTCTACCTCGCCCAATCCATGCCTGCATTGCCCTGACCAGACATGCTTTGCCATGCCCAGGCCTGCTCAGGCTTGCAATGCCCTGCCCTGCCCAGGCTTGCCCTGCCATGCCCTGCTCAGGCCTGCCCTGCCCAGGCTTGTCCAGGCCTGCTCTGCCCAGCTCTTTCCTGCCCTGCCCAACCCAGCCTTGTCATGCCCAGCCCAGCCATGCCCTGACCAGCTCAGCCCAGCACTGCCAAGCCTTGCCTAATTCTGCAGCTGTCCAGCCCGGTCCAGCAACCCACCTAGCCCTGTGATGCCCAGTCCAGACAAGTAGTCACCCAGCTCTGCCCTGCCCAGCACAGCCCTTCCTTGCTCTCCTCTGCCCAGCCCAGACTTACCCTCCTCACCCCAACCCAGCCCTGCCCTCCTCTGCCCTGCCCAGCCCACCCCTGCCCTGCCCTGCCCTGCCTTGCCCTGCTCTGTTAAGGTCTGCTCTGCCCTGCCCAGGCCTGAATTGCCCTGCCCAGGCCTGAATTGCCCAGGACTGTCCAGCAGCTGCCCTGCCGTGCCCAGTTGTGGGTTGGGTAGGGCTGGGCCAGGCAGGGCTGGGTGGCTGCTGGGCAGGGCTGGGCGGCTGCTGAGCAGGGCTGGGCGGCTGCTGAGCAGGGCTGGGCGGCTGCTGGGCAGGGCAAGACAGGGCAGGGCTAGGCTAGGCAGGGTGGTTGCTGGGGTGGGCAGGGTAGAGCAGGCCTGAGCGGTTGAGCCAGGCAGGCCTGGGCGGCTGCTGGGCTGGGCATGGCTGGGCAGGGCAGGACAGGGCAGGCAGAGAGGGGCAGGGCTGGGCGGCTGCTGGGCCAGGGTGGGTAGATCAAGGCCAGGGTGGACAGAGCAAGGTAGGGTTAGGCAACCGCTGGGCCTGGTTGGGCAGGACTAAGCAGGCTGCTGGGCCGGGCTGGACTGGGCAGCAACTCAGCCAGGCAAGGGAGAGCAAGGCAGAGCAGGGCAGGGCAGGGCGGCTGCTGGACCAGGCTACAGCGCTGCTGGACCCGACTAGATGGCTGCTGGGCCAGGCTGGGCAGAGCAGGGCAGGATAGCCCTGCAATGCCCGGCCCTGCCCATCCCAGCACAGCAGTCTCTCAGCTGTGCCCTGCCCAGCCACTGCCCAACCCTACCCTGCCCTTCATAGCCCGGCCAAGTAGTCACCCAGCCCTGCCCAACCCAGCCCAGCCGAATCCAGTCCAGTCCAGTCCAGCCCAGCCCGGCCCAATAATTGCCCAGCCCTGTACTTCCAGGCCCTATCCGACCTTGCCCTACACTGCCCATCCCAGACCAGCAGTCTCCCAGCTCTGCCCAACCCTGCAATGCCCTCCATAGCCCGGCCATGTAGCCGCCCAGTCCCGCTCTTCCCTGCCCTGCTCAACCCAGCCCAGCACTGCCCTGCCCAGCCCTCCCCTGCCGTGCCCAGCTCGGCCCTGCCCTGCCCTGCCCAGCCAAGTCCAGCCCAGGCTTGTCTTGCCCTGCCCAGGCCTGCCCTGCCCTGCCCAGGCTTGCCCAGGCTTGCCCGGCCCTGCCCTGTCCTGCCCTGCCCAGGCTTGCCCAGGCTTGCCCGGCCCTGCCCTGCCCTGCCCAGGCCTGCCCTGCCCTGCCCAGGCCTGCCCTGCCCTGCCCAGGCCTGCCCTGCCCTGCCCAGGCCTGCCCTGCCCTGCCCAGGCCTACCCTTCTGAGGCCTGCCCTGCCCTGCCCTGCCCTGTCCTGTCCTGTCCTGTCCTGCCCTCCCCTGTCCTGTCCTGTCCTGCCCTCCCCTGTCCTGTCCTGTCCTGTCCTGTCCTGCCCTCCCCTGTCCTGTCCTGCCCAGCAGCTGCCTAGCCCTGCCCAGTTGTGGGTTGGGTAGGGACGGGCCGGACTGGGCCGGGCCGGGCAGGGCTGGGCCGCTACTGGGCAGGGCTGGGTGGTTGTTGGGACAGGCTGGGCAGGGCAGAGCAGTGCTGGGTGGCTACAAGGACGGGCAGGGTTGGGCAGCTGCTGGGCATGGCAAGACAAAGCAAGGCATGACAAGGCAGGGCTAGGCAGGGCAGGACAGGACAGGACAGGGCCGGGCCGGGCCGGGCCGGGCAGGGTAGGGCAGGGCAGGGCACTGCTGGGACAGGGCAGGCAAAGAAGGGCAGGCCTGAGCGGCTGCTGGGCCAGGGTGGGCAGAGCAGGGCAGGACATTGTTGGACAGGGCTAGTCGGCTGCTGGGCCAGGATGGACTGGGCAGCTATTCAGCTAGGCTAAGCAGGGCTGGGCAGGGCACATCAGGACTGGATAGCTGTTGAGTTTGGCAGGCCAGGCCCAGGCAGTTGCTGGAATGGGAAGGGCAAGGCAAGGCTGAGCAGTTGCTTAGCCAGAGAGGCCTGGGCAGATGCTGGGCTGGGTTGGGCTAGCTAAGGTAGGCCTGGGCTGATGCTGGGCTGGGTTGGGCTGGTCAAGGCAGGCTAGGGCGGTTGTTGGGCCAGGCAGGGAAGGGAAAGGCTGGGTGGCTACTGGGCCAGGTTAGGCAGCTACTGGGCCAGGTACTGGGCTGAGCTGGGCTGGGAGGCTGCTGAGCTGACCTGGATTGGGCTTGATTTGAGTGAGAGGCTGCTGGGCTGGGTTTGGCTGGGAGGCTCCTAGACTGTGTTGGGTTTGGCTGGAAGGCTGCTGGGCTGGGCAGGGGAGAGCAGGCCTGGGCTGGGCAGGGGAGAGCAGGCCTGGGCTGTTGCAGGGCCAGGCAAGCCTGTGCAGCTACTGGGCCGGGCAGGGCAGGGCAGGGCAGGGCAGGGCTGGGCAGAACAGGACAGGACAGGGCAAGGGAAGGCCAGGCAGGGCAGGGCAAGGCAAGACAAGGCAAGGCAAGACAAGACAAGGCAGGGCAGGGCGGCTGCTGGACCGGACTAGGTGACTGCTGGGCCAGGTTGGGTCGCTGCTGGGCCAGGTTAGGTCGCTGCTGGGCCGGGCTGGGCACAGCAGGGCAGGGCTAGGTAGCTACTAAGCCGGGGTGGGCATAACTAGGCAGGGCTGGGCGGCTGCTAGGCAAGGGTGGGCAAAGCAGGCCAGGGCTGGGCGGCTGCTGGCCAGAGTGGACATAGCAGGGCAGGGCTGGGCGGGTGATGGGCCAGGAAGGGCAGAGCTAGGAGGCTGCTGGGCCGGGGTGGACAGAGCTGGACAGGGCTGGGCGAAGGTGGGCATAGCAGGGCAGGGCTGGGCGGTTGTTAGGCCAACGTGGGCAGGTGACTGCTCGGCCGGGTTGGGCAGGGCAGGGCAGGGCTGGGATGCGCTGGGCAGGGTAGGGCAAGACTAGGCAGCTGCTGGGCAGGGTAGGTCAGGACTAGGCAGCCGCTGGGCAGGACAGGACAGGGCTAGGCAGCCGCTGGACCGGACAGGACAGGGCTAGGCAGCCGCTGGACCGGACAGCTACTGGGCCAGGCTGGGCTGGGCAGGACTGGGTGACTGTTGGGCTGGTCACGGCAGGACAGGCCAGGCCTGAACGGTTGCTGGAATTGGCAGGGCGGCTGCCGGGTGGGGCTGGGATGGGAGGCTGCTAGAGTGGGACTGAATGGGAGGCTGTTGGGGTGGGTTTGAATGGGGGGCCGCTGGGGTGGGTTTGGCTGGGAGGCTGCTAGTTTGGGTTTGGGTTCAGGTGGGAGGCTGCTGGGCTGGTCTGGGCTGCACTGTTCTGGGCTGGGAGGCTGCTGGGCCGTGCTGCTGGTCTTGGCATGGCTGGGAGGCTGTTGAGCTGAGCTGGGTTGGGCTGGGCTGAGCTGGGATATTGCTAGGTTAGGCTGGGCTGGGCTAGGAGGCTGTTGAGCTGAGCTGGGTTGGGCTGGGCTGGGCTGGGAGACTGCTAGGTTGGGCTGGGCTGGGAGACTGCTAGGCTGGGCTGGGCTAGGAGGCTCCTGGGCAGCACTGAGCTGGGCTGGGCGCAGGTGGACTAGGCTGGGCTGTGGAGCTGCTGGTCTTGGCAGGGCAGAGCATGGCTGGATGGCTACTGGGCCAGGTTAAGCGGCTGCTGAGCCTGGCTGGTCTGGGCTGAGTTGGATTGGGCGGTTGCTTGGCTTGGTTGTGTTTGGCTGAGAGGCTACTGTTCTAGGCTGGGAGGCTGCTGGGGTGCACTTGGCTGGGAGACTGCTGAGCTGGGTTTGGCTTGACTTAGAGACTATTGAGCAGGGCTGGGCTGGGTTGGGCTTAGCTTGGCTGGGAGGCTGCTGAGCTGAGCCTGGCTTGGCTGTGAGGCTGCTGAGATGGGCTTGGCTGAGCTGGGAGGCCGCTGAGCTGGGATTGGCTTGGCATGGCTTGGTGTCTGCTGAGCATGGCTGGGCTGGTCTTAGCTTGGCTGGGAGGCTGCTGAGCTGAGCTTGGCTTGGCTGGGAGGCTGCTGAGCTGGGCTTGGCTTGACTGGGAGGTTGCTGCGCTGAGCTTGGCTTGGCTGGGAGGCTGCTGGGCTCAGCTGGGCTTGGCTGGGCTTGGCTGGGAGGCTGCTGAGCTGGGCTGGGAGGCTGCTTAGTTGGGCTGGGAGGCTGCTCTGTGTGTGTGTGTGTGTGTGTGTATACGTATATATATATATATATATATATATATATATATATATATATATATATATATATATATACGTATATATATATATATATATATATATCAGTACAAACAACGCAAATTAGCACAAAACCCATCTAAGCATAAAAGCAGATCTTAGCACAGAGATTCTGAAAATTACCACACCCACGCACAAACACATCAAGGGCAGAACGAACAAACGCATCTTAACACAGATCTCACACAAACACACAGTTCACTCTACTCACGAAGACACAAGTAAAAACAAACACATCTAAATAAGCACAAGCATATCTAAACAACACACACGTGAATATAAGCACAAACCCCAGTGGTTACTTCAGAAGATAGTTAGCAAAATGATCCACACAAAGAAGAGGCTTTCAAAAAAGTCTACTGAAAAATGATTGAGAAAAACTGATATTAAACCTGTGTGCTCACTCGTCCGTTGTCTAAGTCCTTCCCTCCTGTGATGGACGTTCGAGCTTTGGCCTTCATTGCGTCCGACAGACTGAGCTAAAAAGAGAGTGACAGATATAAGATGAGGGAAAGGAGTAGAAGTACTTTATTTAAAGGCGAGAGTAGCAATGAGCTGAGTGCATTGTCAAGGGGTGATACTGAGACATTTTATATGTCTATGGATGTATATCCTCTCTCTCGCTGTGTGTGTGTGTGTGTGTGTGTGTGTGTGTGTGTGTGTGTGTGTGTGTGTGTGTGTGTGTGTGTGTGTGTGTGTCCTCCCAACTTTTTTTTTTTCCAGGGAAAATGAAATTCTGCAGAGTAAACCTCCGCCCCAGTTAGGTTTAAGGCAAAATGAGCTCAGTGAAAATCCCGATCTACTCCAGGAACAAAAAGGGGAAGGTCTGTAGAGCCCCACATACCAAGTGTATATAAGGATTTTTAGGTTTACACTCAACATGGGAAGGGTTACTGGAGTGGGTGGTGCGGGTGGGAGAGTACTTCAGATGAAATGGTGTAAGTCGATGGGTGGTGCAGGTGGATGGTGGGTGATGCAGGAGGATGGTGGGTGATGCAGAAGGGTGGTGGTGCAGGAGGGTGATGCAGGAGGGAGGTGGTGCATGTGGATGGGTGGTGGTGCAGGTGGGTGGATGGGTGGTGGTGCAGGTGGATGGATGAGTGGTGATGCAGTTGGGTGGATGGTGGGTGATAAAGGTGAATGGGCAGTGGTGCAGGTGGATGGGTGGTGATGCAAGTGGATGGTGGGTGGTACAAGTGGGTGGGTGCATGGGTGGGTGGGTAGTGCAGGTGGGTGGCTGATGGCTGGTGCAGGTTTATGGGTGGATGGTGCAGGTTTGTGGGTGGATGGGTGGCTGGTGCAGGTGGGTGGGTGGTGGTGCAGATGGGTGGTGGGTGATGCAAGTGGTTGGATGGGTGTTGCAGATGCTACAGGTGGTGGGTGTTGCAGTTGGATGGTGGATGTACAGGTGGGTGGGTGGTGCAACTGGGTGGTTGGTGCAGGTGGATGGTGGATGGTGCACGTGGATGGTGGTTGGTGCACATGGATGGTGGGTGGTGCATGTGGATGGTGGATGTACAGGTGAAGAGGGTGTGAAGGTGGGTGGGTAGTACAGGTGAAGAGGGTGTGAAGGTGGGTGGGTAGTGCAAGTGGACGGGTGGTGCTCGTGGGGGGGTGGAGGCGGGGTGGTGGTCAAACGGGTGGGTGGTGAAGGTGGATAGGTGGTGTAGGCATCTGAGCTGTGCATGTGGGTGGGTAATGCAGGTGGGTGGGTGGTGGAAGGGGGTGTGTGGTCCAGGCAGGTGGGTGGTTGGGTGGGTGGAGCAGGTGGATGGCGGGTGTTGTAAGTGGATGGATGGTGGTGATGAAGGTTGATGGGTGGTGATGCAAGTAGAAGAGTGGTGGTGCAGGTGTATGGTGGGTGATGCAGGTGGGTGGATTGTGGGTTGTGAAGGTGGATGGACTGTTGTGAACGCGAATGGGTGGTGATGCAAGTGGATGGTGGTTGGTGCAAGTGTGTGGGTGAGTGGGTTGGTGGTTGGTGCAGCTGGGTGGGTAGTGGAGGTGGTGGATGGTGGCGGGTGCAAGTGAGTTGGTGTCAGGGTTTGTAGGTGGGTGGTGCCGGTGGGTGGGAGGCTCGTGCAGGTGGATGGTGGGTGGTGCAGGTGGATGGTGAGTGGTGCATGTGGATGGTGGGTGGTGCAGGTGGATGGTGAGTGGTGCAGGTGGATGGTGGATGTACATGTAAATGGGTGGTGCAGGTGGGTAGGTGGTGAAAGTGGGTAGGTGATGAAGGTGGACGGGTGGTGCAGGTGGATGGCTGGTGGTGTAGATTGATTGTGGATGTACAAGCGAATGGCTGATGCAGGTGGGTGGGTGGTGCATGTGCGTGGATGGTGCATGTGAGTGGGTGGAAGTGTGTGGGTGAGTGGGTTGGTGGTTGGTGCAGCTGGGTGGGTAGTGGAGGTGGTGGATGGTGGCGGGTGCAAGTGAGTTGGTGTCTGGGTTTGTAGGTGGGTGGTGCCGGTGGGTGGGAGGCTCGTGCAGGTGGATGGTGGGTGGTGCAGGTGGATGGTGAGTGGTGCAGGTGGATGGTGGGTGGTGCAGGTGGATGGTGAGTGGTGCAGGTGGATGGTGAGTGGTGCAGGTGGGTGGGTGGGTGGTGCAGGTGGATGGTGGATGTACATGTAAATGGGTGGTGCAGGTGGGTAGGTGGTGAAAGTGGGTAGGTGATGAAGGTGGACGGGTGGTGCAGGTGGATGGCGGGTGGTGCAGGTGGATGGCTGGTGGTGTAGATTGATTGTGGATGCACAAGCGAATGGCTGATGCAGGTGGGTGGGTGGTGCATGTGCGTGGATGGTGCATGTGAGTGGGTGGTGCAAGTAGATGGGTGATGGAAGTGGATGGGTGGTGCTGGTGGATGGGTGGTGGAGGCGGGTGGGTGGTGGATGCGGGTGGGTGGTCAGAAAAGGTGGGTGGTGCAGGTAGGTGCGAGGTGCAGGTAGGTGCGAGGTGCAGGTATGTGGGTGGGGAATGTAGGTGGATGGGTTATGGAGGTGAGTGGGTGTGTAGTTCAGGTGTGTGGGTGGTTAGGTGGGTGTTGCAAGTGGATGGTGAGAGGTGCTGGTGAAGAGTGAGTGCTTCAGGTGAATGGTGGGTGCTGTAGGTGGATGGGTGCTGGTGCAGGTGGATGGGTGCTGGTGCAGGTGGATGGGTGCTGGTGTGGGTGGATGAGTGGTGATGCAGGTGGATGGGTGATGATGCAGGTGGATGGATGGTGGAGGAGGGTGGGTGGGAGGGAGATGCATGAGGGTGGGTGGGTGGGTGGTAGATGCAGGAGGGTGAGTGATGCAGGATGGTGGTGCAGATGGGTGGGTAGGTGGTGCAGGTGGGTGGGTGGATGGCCCAGATGGATGGCGGTTGGTGCAGGTACATGAGCGGTGTAGGCAAGTGAGTGGTGCAGGCAGGTGGGTGGTGCAGGTAGATGGGTGGTGTAGGCAAGTGGGTGGTGTAGGCAAGTGGGTGGTGCAGGCAGGGGGGGGTGATGCAGGCACCGGGGGTGATGCAGGCACCGGGGGTGGGGCAGGTGGATGGGTGGTGTAGGTGGATGGGTTGTGCAGGTGGATGGGTGGTGTACATTAGTGGGTAATGAAAACAGATGGCTGTTGCAAATGGGTGGGTGGTGGACGTGGGAGGATAGTGCAGGTGGGAGGTTGGGGGGTCCAGGAGGATGGTGGGTGGTGCAGGTGAGTGGGTGGGTGGTGCAGGTGAGTGGGTGGGTTGTGTGGGTGGATGGTGGATGCAGGCTACAGGCAAATGGGTGGTGTAGGTTGGTAGGTGGTGAAGGTGGATGGGTGGTGCAGGTGGATGGCGGGTGATGCAGATTGATGGTGGATGTACAGGTGAATGGGTGGTGATGGTGGATGGGTGGTGCAGGTGGATGGCGGGTGGTGCAGACTGATGGTGGATGTACAGGTGAATGGGTGGTGCAGGTGGGTGGGCAGTGCAGATGGGTGGCTGGTGGCTGGTGCAGGTGGGTGGCTGGTGGCTGGTGCAGGTGGGTGGGTGGTTCGTGCAGGTGGGTGTTGCAGGTGAGCGGGTCGGTGATTTGGGTGGATGGTGGATGTACAGGTAAATGGGTGGTGCAGGTGGGTAGGTGGTGCAGGTGGATGGCGGGTGGTGCAGATTGATGGTGGATATACAGGTGAATGGCTGGTGCAGCTGGGTGGGTGGTGCAGATTGATGGTGGATGTACAGGTGAATAGCTGGTGCAAGTGGGTGAGTGGTGCAGGTGGGTGGGTGGTGCAGGTGGATGGCGGGTGGTGCAGCCTGATGGTGGATATACAGGTGAATGGCTGGTGCAGGTAGGTGAGTGGTGCAGGTGGGTGGGTGGTGCGGGTGGATGGCGGGTGGTGCAGCCTGATGGTGGATATACAGGTGAATGGCTGGTGCAGGTGGGTAGGTTGTGCAGGTGGATTGCAGGTGGTGCAGATAGATGGTGGATGTACAGGTGAATGGGTGGTGCAGGTGGGTGGGTGGTGCAGGTGGGTGGGTGGTGCATGTGTATGGCTGGTGCAAGTGGATGGGTGGTGCTGGTAGATGGGTGGTGCTGGTAGATGGGTGGCCAGACAGGTGGGTTGTGCAGGTAGGTGGGTGGTACAGGTAGGTTTGTGGTGTAGGTGGGTGGGGAATATAGGTGGATGGGTGATGGAGGTGGATGGGTGATGGAGGTGAGTGGGTGGTGGAAGTGGGTGTGTGGTCCAGGTGTGTGAGTGGTTAGGTGGGTGTTGCAGGTGGATGGTGAGAGTGCTGTAGGTGAATGGTGGATGCTGTAGGTGGATGGGTGGTGTTGCAGGTGTCTGGGTGGTGGTGCAGGGAAATGGGTGGTGGAGCAGGTGGACGGGTGCTGGTGTGGATGGATGGGTGGTGCACGTGGGTGCGTGGGTGGGTGTGGTGCAGGAGGGTGGGTGGGTGGGTGGGAGGTGCATGTGGGTAAGTGATGCAGGTAGGTGGATGGTGCAGGTAGGTAAGTGGTGAAGGTGGGTGGGTGAGTGGTCCAGGTGGATGGCGGGTGGTACAGGTAGATGGCTGGAGTAGCCTAGTGAGTAGTGCAGGCGGGAGGGGGGAGGTGGTTGGGTGGTGTAGGTGGATGGGTTGTGAAGGTGGATGGGTGGTGTAGTGGATGGGTGATGTACTGTACGTCGGTGGGTAGTGTAAATAGATAGATGTTGCAGGTGAGTGGGTGTTGAAAGTGTGAGGATTGTGCAGGTGGGAGGAAGGGTGGGTGATGCAGGTGGGTGAGTGATGCAAGTGGGAAGTGTAGATGGGTGGGGGGGGTCCAGGTGGATGGTGGGTGATGCAGGTTGACGGGTGATATAGGCAGGTGGGTGGATGGATGCTGGTGCAACTGGGTTGGTGGTGCAGGTGGGTGGGTGGGTGGTGCTGGTGGGTGGATGGTGCAGGTAGATGCTGGGTGGTGATGGATGGTGGGTAGTGCAGGTGGATGGGCGGTGGTGCAGGTGGATGGTGGGTGGTGGAGGTGGATGGTGGGTGGTGGAGGTGGATGGTGAATGGTGCATGTGGGTGGGTTGGTGGTGCATGTGGATGGGTGAGTGGATGGATGGGTGGTGGATGTACCGTTGAATGGGTGGTGCAGGTGGATGGGTGGTGCAGGTAGACGGGTGGTGCAGGAGGATGGGTGGTGCTCGCGGGTGGGTGGTGCAAGCAAGGGGGGGTTGCAAGCGAGTGGGTGGTCAAATGGGTGGGTGATGCAAACGAGTTGGTGGTCAGATGGGTGTGGTGTAGATGACTAGGTGGTGTAGGTGTTGGGCAGGTAGATGGGTGGTGGAAGTGGGTTGGTGGTCCAGGTGGGTGGATGGGTAGTGCAGGAGAATTGGAGATGTAGGTGGGTAAGTGATGGAAGTGGGTGGGTAGTCCAGGTGGGTGGTTGGTGCAGGTGGATGGTGGGTGGAGTAGGTGGGTGGGTGGTGTAGGTGGTTGGGTGATGGTGGAGGTGGTTTGGTGGAGATGCAGGCGATTGGGTGGTGCAGGCGGTTGGGTGGTACAGGTGGGTGGGTGGTGCAGGTGGATGGTGGGTGGTCCAGGTGGATAGGTGGTGCATTTGAGTGGGTGGGGCAGGTGGATGGGTGGTGTAGATGGATGACTTGTGCAGGTGGGTGGGTGGTGTAGGTAGATGAGTAGTGCAGGTAGATGGTTGATGCAGATGGGTGCGTTCTGGAAGTGGGTGGGTGGAGCAGGTGGAAGAAAGGGTGGGCGGTGCAGGTGGAAGAAAGGGTGGGTGATGCAGGTGGGTGGGTAGTGCAAATGGATGGATAGTGGAAGATGCAGGTGCGTGGATGGATGCTGGTGCATGTGGGTGGGTGGTGGTGCCAGTGGCTGGGAGGATGGTGCAGGTGGTTGGGTGGGTGGTGCAGGAGGATGGGTGGTGCAGGAGGATGGGTGGTGCAGGAGGATGGGTGGTGCAAGCTGGTGAGTGGTCAGGCGGGTGGGTAGTCAGGCGGGTGGGTGGTCAGACAGGTGGGTGGGGGGGGGGTGTTGTAGTTAGATGGGTTGTGGAGGTGGATAGGTGGTGTAAGTGGGTGGTCCAGGTGGGTGGGTGGATGGGTGGTGCAGGTAGGTGGTGTAGGTGGGTGGGTAATGAAGGTGAATGGGTAGTGGTGCAGGTGGATGGGCGGTGGTGCAGCTGGATGGCTGACGGTGCAGGTGGTTGGGTGGTGATGCAAGTGGATGGGTGGTTGTACCTGTGAATGGGTGGTGATGATGGATGGGTGGCGGTGCAGGCGGATGGGTGTTGGTGCAGACAGTTGGGTGGTGCAGGTGGATGGGTGTTTTACTGTTGATGGATGGGTTGTGTAGGTGGATGGGTTGTACAGGTGGGCCGGTAGGTTGTGGCGGTGGATGGGTCACTGGCACAGGTGGGTGGGCAGGTGGGTGGGTGGTGGAAGTGGGTGGGTGGTTGGTGGTGCAGGTGGATGGCGGGTGGTGCAGGTGGATGGCTGGTGATGCAGGTGGATGGCAGGTGGTGTAGGTGGATGGTTGGTAGTGTAGTGTAGGTGGATGGTTGGTAGTGTAGTGTAGGTGGATGGTTGGTAGTGTAGGTGGATGGGTGGTGGTGCAGGTGGATGGCGGGTGGTGCAGGTGGATGGCGGGTGGTGTAGGTGGATGGATGGTTCGTAGTGTAGTGTAGGTGGATGGTTGGTAGTGTAGGTGGATGGGTGGTGGTGCAGGCTGTTGGGTGGAGGTGCAGGTGAATGGGTGGTGATGCAGGTGGATGGATGGTGGTGCAGGAAGTTGGGTGATGTAGGTGAATGGGTGGTGCTGGCGGAAGGGTGGTGGTGCAGGTGAATGGGTCGTGCAGGTGGGTGGATGGATGAGTGGTGCAGGTTGGTGGGTGGGTGGTGCATGGGGTGGGTGGGTGGGTGGTGCAGGTGAATGATAGGTGATGCAGGTGCGTGGGTAACGCAGATGGATGAGTGGTGCAAGTCGATGAAATGTGCAGGTAAAGGGGTAGTGCAGACGGGTGTGTGGCGCAGGCGCGTGGGTGGTGCAGGTGGGTGGGTGGTGGTGGATGAGTGGTGTTTGTTGAATGGGTTGTGCAGGTGGATGGGTGGTGAAGGAGGATGGGTGATCCAGGTGGGTGGGTGGCGCAGGTGGGTGGGAGGGTGGGTGGCGCAGGTGGGTGGGAGGGTGGGTGGCGCAGGTGGGTGGGAGAGTGGGTGGCGCAGGTGGATGGTGTGTGGTGCAGATGTATGGTGGGTGGTGCAGGTGGAAGGTACGTGGTTCAGGTGGATGGGTAGTGGTGCAGGTAGGTGGGTGATGATGCAGTTGGGTGAGTGGTGGTTCAGGTGGATTTGTGGTGGTGCAGGTGGATTTGTGGTGGTGCAGGTGGAAGGTGGGTGGTTCAGGTGGATTTATGGTGGTGCAGGTGGATTTGTGGTGGTGCAGGTGGATGGGTGGTGGTGCAGGAGGATGGTGAGTGGCTCAGGTGGATGGGTGGTGGTTCAGGTGGATGGGCGGTGGTTCAGGTGGTTGGGTTGTGATGCAGGTGGATGGGTGGTGATGCATGTGGATGGGTGGCTGTGCTGATGAATGGGTGGTGATGACGGCGGATGGGTGGTGGTACAGACAGTTGGGTGTTGTAGGTGGATGGATGATGCAGGTGGGTCGGTGGGTGGGTGGAGGAAGTGGGTGGGTGGCACAGGTCAGTGGGTGGTATATATGGGTTGGTGGGTGGATGGTGCAGGTGGGTGGGTGGATGGTGCAGGTGGATGGGTGGATGGTGCAGGTGGATGGTGAGGGGTGCAGGTGAATGGTAAGGAGTGCTGGTGGATGGTGGGTGGTGCAGGTGGATGGTGGGTGGCGCAGGTGGATGGGTGGTGTTGGTGGATTGGTGGTGTGAGTGGATGGGTAGTACAGGTGGGTGGGTAGTGTTGGTGGATGGATGGTGCAGGTGGGTGGGTGGTGTAGGTGGAAGGATGGTGCACGCAGGTGGGTGGTGCAGGTGGATGGTGAGTGGTGCAGGTAGATGGATGGTTCAGGTGGATGGGTGGTGCAAGTGGATGGGTGGTGCAAGTGGATTTGTAGTGCAGGCAGGTGGGTGGTGCAGGTGAGTGGGTTGTGCACTGGTGCAGGTGGATGGGTGGTACAAGTGGATGGTGGGTTGTACAGGTGGATAGTGGGTGGTGTTGGTGGATAGGTGGTGCACGTGGATGGGTGGTAGTGCAGGTAGATGCATGGTACAGACGGGTGAGTGGCAATGTCAGGACTCCATATTATAAATACAAATCATAATAGATAGATAGATAGATAGATAGACAGATAGAAGCAGCAAGTCAGGGGATGAGATAGGTAGTGTGTCAGCGAGAATCGAGCAATGGTAAACATGCTTACACATTCTAACTCAAGGAATGCTTGATAGGCACACGAACAGTGCCTCGTGACCATACACACATACTCACACACAGGCTTCTAGAAACTTCACATCAGTTTATTCCACGTGACACAACCCCTGCTAAAATGAGAATATAGGAATTAGATGGTATAATTAAATCATTGGTTAGATGGGCGGGAAAAACTGATAAATCAGTACTGTTACCTGGGTCTCTAATTATGGAGGCTGGGGCTGGTGGTGTGAGTGGATGTATACACTCATCTGTTTGCGTAAGTTTGTTTAAGCTTTTAATATTACCAACTCTTTTTGGTTCTCTTTTACTAATTGGTGAGGGCTCTGATGGTGTTCCTCTATGAATTCATTGTCAAAGTCTATTCCATTCATTTGTGGGAGTAAAGTTATTTTCTCTGTTCTCATGCATCTTAAGCCCAGTAACATATGAGCTTTAATTGCTTAGTTTTCAACGATATAGAAAAATGCAGAGATTGGTCTTGTAGTCTCTGTGAAACTGATGTTTAACCTTATCATACCTTTTACTGCGATTTTTTTTCCATCTACTGTATATAAATCTAAATCAGATTCTTCCAGAAAAGTTACTTTCTTCTTATTTCTAAAAATTCTATTTATTTCTTCTTGTGTTATTAAGTTCACTGGAGAGCATGTGTCTAAAAATAAGGAAACGTTTTGATCCTCACATACAGCTGGTATCAAGATACACTCATTTCCCAACATGCCTCCTATGTGAATTTTAGACTTGCTTTTCTTTAAGCTTGTTCGTTTTTTGTCATGACTTGGTCTTCCCCCGATTTGAACACAGACACTAATTTTTCTACTGTTTTGCAGTTACTGGTCCAGTGCCCTTGGCACTTATGATGTCTACAGAAGGGACCAAATCCTTGTGTCTTTTGTCTATCTTCTTTTGCTTTGATAAAGCATTCATTCCTAGTGTGTCCTGGTTTTGCACAATAATGACACAGAATGGACCTATCTCATTTTAGCAGGGGTTGTGTCACGTGGAATAAACTGATGTGAAGTTTCTAGAAGCCTGTGTGTATGTGTGTGTATGGTCACGAGGCATTGTTCGTGTGCCTATCAAGCATTCCTTGAGTTAGAGTGTGTAAGCATGTTTACCATTGCTCGATTCTCGCTGACACGCTACCTATCTCATCCCCTGACTTGCTGCTTCTGTCTGTCTATCTATCTTTCTATCGATCTATCTATTATGATTTGTATTTATAATATGGAGTCCTGACAGTGCAAGGAGGTTGGTGGTGCAGGTGGGTGGATGGTGTAGGTGGATGAGTGTTGTAGGTGAGTGAGTGGTGTAGGTGGATGACTGGTGTGGGTGGCTGGGTGGTTTGGGTGGATGGGTGTTGCAAATGGGTGGACAGTGCAGGTGGATGGGACGATGAAGATGGATAGGTGGTGTAGATGAGAGGGTGGGGTAAATGGGAGGGTGGTGTAAGTGGATGGGAGTGGTGTAGGTGGATGAGAGAGTGGTGTAAATGGACAGGTGTACAGCAGATGAATGGGAGAGTGGTGTAGGTGGATGGGAAAGTGGTGTAGGTGGATGGGAGGGTGGTGCAGGTGAATAGGTGTAGATGGATAAGTGGTGTAGATGGGAGGGTGGTGTAGGTGGATAGGAGGATGGTGTAGGTAAATGAGAGGGTGGTGTGGGCAGATGTGAGGGTGGTGTAGGTAAATGGTAAGGTGGTGTAGGTGGATGGGAGGGTGGTGGTGGTGGACGGGAGGGTGGTGTACATGGGATGGTAGGTGACCTACATGGGTGGGTGGCTTAGATAGGTGGGTAGCATAGATGGGTGAGTGGCGTGAATGAGTGGGTGGCGTAGGTGGGTGGGTGGTGTAACTTATCAGCTGATGTGAATAAAAAGTACAGCATTATAAATGCTGTACTTTTTAAATGGAGGAAAAAAAAAAGCATAAAGATAAATTCCACCCAAGGCAGGCGTTAGACAGAGTGAGACCAGTTAATATCTGTATTTACACCTGGACGGTGGGAGGGGCTACATCCCCCAAAATAATCCTACTGTTAACATGACAAGGATTGCTAGTGCGGGTATGTGGCGTAATAGGAGGGTAGTGTCGGTGGGTGGGTAGAGTAGGTGGGTGGGTGGTATGGTATAAGTGAGAGGACGGTATAGGTGCGTGGTAGGGCGGTGTAGGTGGGTGGGTGGTAAAAGTGGGAAGTTGGTATATGTGGGTGGGACTGGTGGGAGGCATGTATTGATAGGAGTAGGTATAGGTGGGTGGATGGTATAGGTAGGAGGGTGGTACAGGTAGATGGGTGGTATAGGTAGGAGGGTGGTATAGATGGTGGGTGTTACAGGTGGGAGGGTGGTATAGGTAGGAGGGTAGTATTGGTGGGTGGGCAGTATAAGTGGGAGGGTGGTATAGGCAGGTGGGTGGTATAGGCAGGTGGGTGGTATAGGTAGGTGGGTGGTATAGGCAGGTGGGTGGTATAAGTGGGAGGGTGGTATAGGTTGGTGGGTGGTATAGGTTGGTGGGTAGTATAGGTTGGTGGGTGGTAGAGGTTGGTGGGTGGTATAGGTTGGTGGGTGGTATAGGTTGGTGGGTGGTATAGGTTGGTGAGTGGTACAGGTGAGGGGGTGGTATAGGTGAGAGGGTGGTAAAGGTGAAAGGATGGTATACGTGAGAGGATGGTATAGGTGAGAGGATGGTATAGCTGAAAGGGTGGCATAGTTCAAAAGGTGGTACAGTTGAGAGGGTGGTATAGGTGAGGGGGTGGTATAGGTGAGGGAGTGGTGTCAGCATTTAATTTCTATTGGGTGAGTGATGCTTTGAGTGTGAGGGTGAAACAGGTGAAAGACTCGAGCAGGCTGGTGGGTGATGTAGGTGACAGTATGGTATAACTCATATCAGCTGAAGTGAATAAAAAGGATAACATTATGCTGTAATAAGATAAAGGGACATAGGGGAACGTGAGGTACGTAGGCTACTAGTAACAGTCGTCGTGATGACTTATGTCGATGATGATGAGTGATGATATTAGCTGTGGCGATAATTATATAGATTATTTACCTAACGACAAATTTTGGACAGTGATATACATCCACCTGGTTCAGGTTTTGGACAGGCTATGACTCCTGCAGGGTAGGGGATGCCCTGGGATTTGTGGCACTGCCAGTATGTATAGTCAGCCAAAAAAGTCATGTCTTCATTCCACCCGCAAATATTCGAACAGATAAGTGGAAGCAGCAGGGATAGCTTCACAAGTCTTGTAACTGTGTCAGATCAGACGGTGGTGGGGGTGAGTGAATTGGGGGTGGGAAGTGGGGTGTGTGTGTGCTGTAATTATTGTTGGCAGTGTAATCTGTAATTTTTGTTGGCAGTGTAGTCTAGCAATACACCGCACAGTAAAGGCGCTAAATTTGATATTACGCCTAATTTAATATTTGTAAATAGTGAAATTTATCGTTAACCTGAAATAATGCCTATAACATGTAGCCAAACAAGCGTTAGCGGAAATGACGAAGTTCTACCCCCCCTCCCCACCTTCCTGTCACACCCTCTCCGCCGGGCATTACTTAACCACATAACATGGGAATAAAGAACAGACAGCTGTGTTCTTGTATGGTTACCTTCTGAACATGACAGGATATATTACATACCATTACCATGTGTGGTATGGCACAGAGGCATGCGGTGCCTTCACTGTAATAACGAGAAAAGCATTTGTTTCCACAAGAGGTTAATGTTTTGGTAAAGGGGTAAGGGAAACCTGGCCACAGGTGTTACGCACTGTGATGACACCCAGATATACACCCATCAGCATACAGTCATAGCTTCACAGTCATTCAGTTATCTATATTGGGCGACAGGAAAATTAGAGGGGAGATTCATGTTGTCACTAATAAATGTTGTTTTATATTATCACAACCATGACGTTCCATTAAATTCCAAACACTCGTTATGAAACGTACTCCACATTCATTCCGTCCTCTGAAGTATTCCAAATAGCAGAGATGAATTAGACATGACAGCCCACGTATATTAAACTGCAGTATATTTTGATTACATGTAAACTCATGATGATGCATATGTAGACATTTAGAGACATATTATTGATAAAAATTGACTATAACCCTATTACCCAGTACGTTATTCCCAATAGCTTCCACCCTTCGGTAATGCATGGTATATAAAACATGACAGCACACACCCTCCACTACCCCACCTCTATCCCCAATCCACTCACCTCCATCACCGTCTGGTCTGACGCAGTTGCCAGACTTGTGATGCTATCCCTGCTGCTTCCACTTATCTGTTCGAATATTTACGGGGTTCGGAACGAAGACACGACTTTTTTGGCTGACTATACCATAGTCACTGTTATTTAACCCAACATCTTATCCTTGGTAGTATATATATATATATATATATATATATATATATATATATATATATATATATATATATATATATATATTGTTACGGAACAGAGAAAGATAATGTACACTTTAAGTGAGAATACTAAGAGTCACTACTGTCCCGTAAAGTTCCAGGTTCAAAACAAAAGAGTTAGGTAAAATTACAAGTTAAAGTTTAATGCTCAAACTAACAACAAAACATTCAGGACTCATAAGGATAATGTAATGGCAAAAAACAGGTTAAATATATGGTTAACTGCAATAGCCTCTATTAACACGAAATTAGCAAGAGTAAATTTACCTAAGTCAGCCCTGATAAAATGAAAATACACTGGGTAATGCTCAGTTAATGCAGGATAAATTATTACAGATACAAAATAATATTAAAACTGGCTGACAAAATGAATCCTACATAAATTACAAAAATTTTACTAGGCCCACAAATCAACACCTTATGCTACACAGCACAAGAACAAAATGCAATAACACTTATACTCAAATTACACAGCTGCTAGATGGTTGGAGACTTCCGGAGCACTCACAATAATAATAACGGTACAGGGGAGGACAGAGATGTGAACAAAATGAGGAGTAGATCTAAGTGGCAATGATGCAGAGACTGAGCTCATTATATAGGGGCCAGCAGAGCTTGATACAACTTGTAAGAAGGACGCGCAAATGAAGCCATGGGGACAAAGAGTTGACAATCCCGCTCTGAACAACATAAAGAACGACTTACTCTACTATAACGGTAGAAGGGGGGGACTGAGGCAGAACACGCTCGTGATCAAACATGCAGCATACTGTGCGTTAAAATTACACAAAGGATGATGAAATCATAGGCTATGTAACACCTCCCCCACAAAGAAAAAGAAATTTACAAAGGAAATTTCTTATTACTCTAAAACAATCTGTCTAAAGTCTAGATAAGCAATCTGCAATAACATTTTCTTTCCTAGTGTTACAAAACATGAGATCTCCCTAGCACGTTCAGTCATAGGTACTTGCCAGTATCCCTTTAACAAATCAAACTTACTTATGTACCTAGCCTTTCCGATCTTGTCTATGCAATCTTCCACGCGAGGGAGAGGGTAAGTGTCTGTTTTGGTGATCTGATTAACACGTCTGTAGTCGATGCAAAGCCGCTGTGACCCACCTGGCTTAGGGACTAGAGTGACAGGAGAACTCCACTCGCTCTGACAGGCCTCAATCATCTTGTGGTCCAACAAGTAGCCAAGCTCCTTCTCGATGAGAGGAACTTTCACTGGGTTCACACGGTAAGGAGGCAATTTAATTGCCTTTGCGTCTCCAACATCGACATCATGTATCAACACAGTGGTTCTTCCTGGAGTGGCACGGAACACTTGCGGGTACTCCTGCAGTAATGCCGAAAACTCCTGCCTTTCCTCGGGAGGTAGATGAGAAAGCTTAGTCTGGAGATCATTCATGATATCAGGATTCTTCCCCAAACTATCACTCAGGCTTATACTGCATGGGAGAGCTTCACTTGCAGACTCGGGTGGAACAGCTACAGTGCAGACTGGATTATTTTCGTCCCGCCTGTGATATAACTTTAGCATGTTGATGTGACAAAGTTGCTTGTTCTTTCTACGATCTGGTGTGGCGATGACATAGTTGACATCACTGAGTTTCTTCTCCACGAAATAAGGACCACTAAACTTGGCTTGAAGAGGTTGCCCATGCACTGGTAGCAGAATCAAAACCTGATCTCCTGGCTGAAAGTGGCGTAACCTGGACTTCTTATCATACCAAGTCTTCATCTTCTGAGCAGCTCCTAAATTCTCTCTCGCCAGTTGTAAAGCAGTGGACAGCCGTTCTTTGAACTTCATCACATACTCCAGCAGGTTGACGTCATCTTCCTCCGACAGCCAGCATTCCTTGAGTAACTTAAGGAGTCCTCTTACTTCATGGCCAAACAGTAGTTCAAAAGGTGAGAAGCCCAGTGATTCATTTGGAGATTCTCTTGCAGCAAACACAACAAATGGAAGACCTTTATCCCAGTCTTTCTGATGTTCCAAACAGTATTTCTTGAGCATCGATTTGAGTGTTTGATGATATCTCTCCAACGCTCCTTGGGTCTGGGGATGGTAAGCTGAAGACGTGATCTGGGTGATGCCCAACTCTTTCAGAGACTGCTTGAAAACGTTTGACATGAAATTACTTCCCCGGTCTGACTGTACCTCCTTGGGCAGACCAAACTTTGTGAAGAACCCTAGCATTTCCTTAACCACGTTCTTTGCTGAGATATTTCTAAGTGGAATGGCTTCAGGATAACGAGTAGCCATATCAATCAGGGTCAACACATAAGAAAATCCTGAAGAAGTCTTAGGAAGAGGGCCCACAATATCCACCAACACACGGGTGAAAGGCGCCTCAAAAGGAGGAATGGGAACTAGAGGTGCAACCTTTTCGGTCTGATTACACTTCCCCACAACTTGACAGGTGTGACAAGACTTACAATACCAGGAAACATCCCTGAAGATACCTGGCCAGTAGAAGTGTTTCAAAATGCGTGCCACAGTCTTCCTCACTCCAAGGTGTCCTGCCAAACTGGAATCATGAGCCACTCTAATGATATCCTGCCTACAAACACGAGGGATGACAACTTGATGTACAACCTCCCATTCACAGTCGGCTGATGCTGCTGGGGGTCTCCACTTCCACATAAGTACTCCTGACTTTACATAATAACAAGTAGAAGCACCGGCTGACTCTTCTTCACTGTAAGCAGAGTTAGCTAGACCTTTCAACTCAGGGTCAGCAACCTGCAACTCAACCAACTCTTGACGAGACAAATTATCAACACTACGGGGTACTGCCTCATCTGGTGAGTGGTCCAAATTAGCAAGAAAAGTGTCAGCTAGGATAACATCATCATCATCATTATCCTCTAAGTCACCAGTAACTTTAGACTTAGCCCTAGTGACAGCACATGCAGGGAACACATCAGGGACACCACAATCCTGGGATGCAGCCACTGGCTCACTAGACAACTGAGGAGCTGGACACACTTGACTTCCACCAATATCATTTCCAAGTAAGAAAGTTACACCTGACATTGGGAGTGTCTCAACCAACCCAACCATAACGGAACCATTAACAAAACCAGACTCTAAATTCACTCTGCACAGAGGGACAGAGAAGTAATTATTCCCTACACCTTGTAAGATTACAGTTTCATCAGAGGAATTAACATTAGAGCCTAGAACACTGGTCAGCATAAGGGATTGGCAAGCACCTGTATCACGATATATTTTAACTGATTTCCTGTCATTACTGTCCAGAGGACTGACAAAACCATCAGACGGGAAATTAGCACATGAACTCTTGAGAGTGTCACCCACGTTACTGCTCAAAAGAGGAGCTCCATCATGAGAATTTAAGTTACCCCTCAAAGCAGGTTCAGTTAACTCAGTTAAAGCATTCTGGGAACTCTCAAGAGTGGACACTAGACCAATTGACTGAATATTTAAAGACTCCTTTTTGTTCACATCACGCTGTCTCCTGAAACATTTCTCCGTAGTATGACCAAGCTTACTACAATAAGTACATTTACTTTTCTGAAATCTAGAGGTGAAGCTGGTATTTACTTCCTGAGAAACATCATCTTTATTCTCTTTCCTGTTACCTGTACTCTGAGTAGAGGCAACGTACTTACTCTCAGCTTTCCCTTTTTCTCTAGAATATCTCTTGTGAGTGAGAACATATTCATCAGCTAAAACTGCAGCATCAGGCAAATTATCTATTCTTTTCTCATCAAGATATAGGCTTACATCTTTATTAACACACCTCTTGAAGTCCTCCAGCAAAATCATCTGCTTAAATTTACCAAAATCAGAATCCACATTCTTAGAATTTAACCACTGCTCTAACAGATCTTCTTTGATTTTTGCATACTCAACATGGGATTGCTTATCTTGCTTGTAAGTTGTCCTAAATTTTACTCTATAGGCTTCAGGAACAAGCTCATAGGCCTTAAGAATCAAGCTCTTAACTACATCATAATTATCAGATTGATCCTGAGGCAAAGATGCATAAGTTACTTGAGCTTTACCGGTGAGAACAGTTTGAAGGAGTACTGGCCAATACTCCTTGGGCCAATTAAAACCTGTAGCTACCCTCTCAAACAACTGAAAATACTTTGTTAAATCAGATTCATTAAAAGGAGGGACAAGTTTAACATTTTTAGCCACATCAAAATCATCAGAGCTAGATGATCCAGTTCCACCTTGTTTCATGCGATACTCATGGTCTGCCTGAATCCTAGCAATTTCAACTTGTGCCTCAGCCTCCTTAGAACGTGCCTGAAATTCAGCCTCCTTAGCATTTGCTTGAAATTCAGCTTCCTTCACACGAGCCTCCTGCAGGGCTAGCTGTAACTTAGCTAATTCAATCTGCGTTTGCTCATTTGGAGGAGTTACATTAAACAAGCTTTCATTAATCATGTCAATAATTTGATCTTTAGAATGATGAGAGCGAACAGCAATTCCCAATTGTTGAGCAACAAGCTTAAGTTCATTCTTTGTTCTGTTTTCTACATCACACACTGTTTGCACATTTGGCAAAAAATCTTTGGCTTCATCAAGCGTAGTAATAGTAGACATCATGAATAAGTAACAGTCACAAAATATCAAGCAATATCCTTATGGTAATATCCTGAATATCCTGGCGAGGTCGCCAAATTTATGTTACGGAACAGAGAAAGATAATGTACACTTTAAGTGAGAATACTAAGAGTCACTACTGTCCCGTAAAGCTCCAGGTTCAAAACAAAAGAGTTAGGTAAAATTACAAGTTAAAATTTAATGCTCAAACTAACAACAAAACATTCAGGACTCATAAGGATAATGTAATGGCAAAAAACAGGTTAAATATATGGTTAACTGCAATAGCCTCTATTAACACGAAATTAGCAAGAGTAAATTTACCTAAGTCAGCCCTGATAAAATGAAAATACACTGGGTAATGCTCAGTTAATGCAAGATAAATTATTACAGATACAAAATAATATTAAAACTGGCTGACAAAATGAATCCTACATAAATTACAAAAACTTTACTAGGCCCACAAATCAACACCTTATGCTACACAGCACAAGAACAAAATGCAATAACACTTATACTCAAATTACACAGCTGCTAGATGGTTGGAGACTTCTGGAGCACTCACAATAATAATAACGGTACAGGGGAGGACAGAGATGTGAACAAAATGAGGAGTAGATCTAAGTGGCAATGATGCAGAGACTGAGCTCATTATATAGGGGCCAGCAGAGCTTGATACAACTTGTAAGAAGGACGCGCAAATGAAGCCATGGGGACAAAGAGTTGACAATCCCGCTCTGAACAACATAAAGAACGACTTACTCTACTATAACGGTAGAAGGGGGGGACTGAGGCAGAACACGCTCGTGATCAAACATGCAGCATACTGTGCGTTAAAATTACACAAAGGATGATGAAATCATAGGCTATGTAACAATATCTATATATATATATATATATATATATATATATATATATATATATATATATATATATATATATAAATATATATATATATATATATATATATATATATATATATATATATCTATCTATATATATATATATATATTCAGAATGTCCCTCTTAAGTGGGAAGGCATTACAAGAATCTTGGAAAGACTATATATTCATTACTTTCAGTAAAACAACCACAAAAGAATTGGAAGGAGAAAATCCATACCGGTCCTTTATCCTTTCACTTACGTATCCACAAGACTAACGGAGATAAAAGTTACCGTACACTCGTGAACATTAGGTCCTAACTGTCTCCTTTCTTTCAAGTTATTTTTTTTCCATATTAAATAACTGAAAATGGCTTTTCATATTTTGCTGCTTATTAGGATAAACTGTCAGTCTCCCATAACTCTCAGTCCCAGTTGTTAATTTTTTTATTCTCTGGAACATACTCATAACTAATTATGAGTGACTAAAGCCGTATTATTAAAACGTGCAGGGTGATGGGTACAGAAAAGTCTTCATTGCACTATAACATTTTCTTAAGCAACTGCCAAAGGCAGAACTTGCATGACTACATTATGTAATATGAAATGCAGGCTTATAGGGCTGGGGCTTTAACCATGGCTGCCTCTAGTCCAAGGCATTTATGGGCACAGCTATGACCAGCATACTCCCCTTTGTTACATTACATGACTGAAAAGCTTTCAGTCAATTCTTGGACTAGCTAGTATGTCACCCTGACTGTAATGGTCTAACTAACACACCATCTGGCACCTTGAAAATCATAAGCATCGCATAACTGACTCTCATATACTGGGGGTATGCATACATCCTCGCCTGATCAGGTTTCACAAGTAGCTAAAACTCATTGCCTTTACTTACCTTGGCTCGGCTGGCGTCTATTTTCGATTTGTAGAAAAATTCTGTGATGGCCACGACCATTGACAGTACCAGGCCTCCAGTCAGAATGTAGAAGATGCCTGCTATTTTGCTCAGAGTCAGGGCGCTAGCGTGGGTATACTGTGATAAAAAGAGGGGTCAATTAAAGAAGGAGAGAGGGGGGGGGGAAGGAGTGTGTTGACAAAGGAAAACAACAACAGACCTAACGGTACTTTTGAAGCATTTTTGTCACAACGAAGATTAAAATTGTGGTAATTATGGTAATAATATGAACTGAAGATTAAAAATAAAGTGATAAGCTGCCCCCACTCAGAAATTCCTCCAGCCGAAGACAGTATGCAAGAGAATGAGAAGGATCACCATGAAGCATAGAACAAACACGTTCGTCAATCATGTGACGTGCACTGCACCACGAAAACATCGAAAGGTGGGTAAAGAAATTGGAGTTGTGAGCAAAAGAAAGTGTAGGATGGATTGGAAGTTAGATGGACAATAGAGCTGAGACAGGAAAAGTATAACATGTGAAAATGGGTGTTGTAGAATTAGTGGTATTGCTGCGGTGAAATTAGATTTTGAAGTCTCCTGTAAACATGCTTGTTAGATGGGTATGGAAATGGGCATAGTGAGCATGGGAAAGGGAGAGAGGAGCTAGAAATTTCGTGGACAAAACAAGCCTACAATATTAATTTTTCTTTTTCTTATTATGCTTCCAAGACCTGATGTATTAGTTTCTCTGACAGTGTTTTCCAGAGCACTCGACAACACATTACTGTACGTGGGCATGACCCACAGTCAGTGGCAGTTAAGGAAACTAGGAAGAAGGCTAACTAACTGTCAGATTTATGAGGATATCAGGGATGACATTTTTTGGTAAGCCACAGTCTTCCCCTGGAACACGACCAAGGGAATACTTGGACACATTTAAATAAAAAATCACCACCACAAAACTACAACTTGAAGGGAGAACCACCTTCTCAGTTACAACGACAATGACCTTTGCAACCATGTCAAACAAATACTGATTCAATCAATTATCTCATTTAAATCCTTCCACCTAAGGGCATACTTTATCGTCTTGTCTTTGCTCCCTCCACAGTATTTCATTCAGCCTGAAAAAAGATCTCTCGTGCTAAATAGGTTAATGTTGTCTGTATTTATCCCCTCCAGTTCTAAAAGTCTATCCCTAGCTGAATAATATAGTCTGAAGATAGCAAAAACAATGAAAATACATCCTCGGAATAGGTGGCATAATATAACGTGGCAGGAACAATATGAGGGATGTATGTTGAAAAGACTATTATCAGCAACAACAGCAACAACAATCAATCAATCTCTTTGCCACGGTTACATATTTTTAATGTATTCTTGCTAAGTCCACACAACTTTACTTAACCCCTTCAATCCAATGATGCATTTTGCTTTACTCTTGCTACCATCAGATTTTATGAAGTTAATTGTCCAACTGGAGGGGGGAAATATAGCCTTCACAAACCACTTCACTACTACATGTCTTTCTGGTCTTTCCTAAGGGTGATTAAATTGCCTAAAGATAGCAATAATGTAAGTCAGACATGTCACCGGGTTATCTACTGATAACCTGTCCCAGTGAAGGGGTTAGAAACTACATTCATTAATGTTCTTCAGTATGAAAAGTACCATAACTAAGTAGAAACCACTCAGAGAGTGCATACGTCCGCCAATGCCATTGCACAATCTGGATCCACCCCAAAATTGAATAAATTCTTTCTTGACCTATGGCCCACCTTTCCACAAGATTTCATTGAAATTCATTGAGAACTGTTTGAGATATCCTATGGATAAATGAACAAAAAAATCATGGATCCGGATGATAATCCGGGTCACCACCAAAACCTAATGGAAAGTTCCTTGGGCCATACCCTACCCCTCCAAAAACTTTCAGCAAAATCCATCCATAACTTTTTGAGTATTCGTGCTAACAGACAAACAGACACTCAAACCAATGCCGATAAAAACATAACCTTGGCAGAGGTCATAAAAGCAGCTAGTGGTAGCATGAATATAATGAATACAAAGGAGTACAAAGGAAAACAAACAGCAACAGATCTAATGGTCCTTTCGAGGCTGCTTGTTACAGAGAAGATTATCACTATGATATCTAATTCTACAAGTTAAAGGTAAGGATGGTAAAGCAAGAAGGCTATCCCCCACCCATCAAACCCTCCAGTCGAAGCTGGCAGGAAGAATGTGAGAAGGACCACCATGCAGCATGGAAAAGCTGACATGCAATTTTCTTAGGAATGACTGAAAAGTGGTAAACTATATTTTGTCCAACTATATCTGTACATTACAGGTGTCAATAAGCTACAATTATCATAAATTACTGTACATAGTATTTCCCTGCTATAGTTTCATCACGATCTGAAATAGAGAAAAACAACTTACATTATTATTATTATTATTCAGTCATGAAGGCGTTTTGCTGGGGATTTGAAGTGAGATACTTATCCAAACAATTTTTGAATGTCACCACTGTACTGCAATCAACGACATCCCGGTGCAGTTTATTCAAATGTTAAAAGCCCTGTTAAGGAAAAAATGCTTTGCTTCTTTAGACTGGAAATGCTTTCCAATAATCTTATACCCATTACCAGCGTTGCCAGACGTACGATAATTATCGTACATTTACGATAATTTGGCACTATGTACGATGTAAGATACCATGCATACGATAATGCGATAATTTATGTATTTGTGCAATATTTCATTCAAATAATGCGATATTGTTTCCATAATTAATACTTTGGAGGATTTTCATTAAAAGACTTATATACTTGTCTAACATTTCATAAACATATGAGATCCCGGCCAGGGTAGCGAACCTGCCGCGTACTACAAACTCAAGTGTTGAGTACCTGTCCTTGTGTATCGTTCTCTGTGTGAGTGTCATAGGTCTACCCCTGTTCAGTTCCCGTTGGCCTGCGGCTGGTGGGAGCACTGAACTCCATGAGTCATGTCTGTAAGGGCTGTTTGATCATGGCTGATTCAAGTGGGGGCTTATAATATTAGCTTTCAGTGACTTCTGGTCTTCATTACCTCACTGTGCACTCACCTTCACTCGTCATTTTCTGAAGTTTGTTTCCCATTCAGAGATAATGACTTGTTCTCTAGTCCACGTTTTTTTTTTCTTTGTGTGGATATGCTTTCGTGTGTTTCGGCAGGCCCAATATATGCTATTATTCATTTATTTCATATATGTGAAAGAAAGGTAATTTGCATAAAATCAGTGCTTAAAACCAGTGTGCAACTATAGTTACTCAACATGGGTTATCCTCTGCCTTAAGTTGCAGGCTCAGTGTAGGTCATTAGCCTATACGATTTAGATATTAAGTAAAGTTACCCTTAAGTATCCAATATGCATTATTCATGTGCGTATATTTAGTAGTAATGCGGCCAGACGGGATAAATTGTGGGGGAAAGGCTTTCGTTCAATGTGTGCGATAATTTTGATTAAAAAACGATAATTTTAACATGCCTTGTACGATAATATGGGCTTGAGAATCTGGTAACGCTGCCCATTACCTCTAGTGCAGTTCGAACGATCAGTTGCAAAGTACTTGTCAACATCCATATTAACGATTCATTTAACCCGCCCCGTCCCGACCACTTTTTGACCACTGGTACCCCCCAATCCCGACCATTTTTCTACCCTTTTTTTTTTTTTCCTAAAACTTTCGCTTTTGGTAAGAAACAATGGTCAGTGGCAAAGAAATTGGTCCCCGGGGTCCATAATTACCCTAACCAGGTATGCCTTGGTCCCACCTGGCCCCGTGTTCTCCGTAGGCGGTCTGAGCCTCTAACGTTTTCTATGGTATTATAAGTCTGGGAAACCAATGAAAGTAAGTAGATATGTATTTATTACAAACATAAAAACATGTGATAAAAGAGTATATTGGATTTTATACAAAAATAGAGCAGAAATAAGCATTGTACCATCGTGCAAAACGAGCAAAATCGGGCAACTTGGTCACGATGAATCGCTAACATTCTAAAATCATGACACATATCATTTTTTTTACTTACATAATACTTTTACAATAACATTATACCATTTTACATTTTACTGAACTGTTTTTACATATTCACAGGCCTTTTGATAACATTTAGCGTAATGTTAGCACTTATTTACGTAGTGAGTGAACTCGCTGTGACTGTTGTTTCAACTCATATTGTGTTTTTTATACTTACATAATACTTTTCTAATATTATTATACACTTTTCAACTTTATAGAACTGTTTTGAGATTATTTCAGGCCTTACGTAAATATATAGCGTAATAATAGCGCATAATAACACACACGGTGAAGTCGCTATGACAACTATTTCAACTTACAACCTATTTTTGTACTTATATAATAATTCTCCACTAACATTGCACATGTTTACACTTGATATAATTGATATCACATAATTTCAGAACTTACGATGGAACTGAGCGTCATATTAGCGCGTACTTACACAGGGAGTGTTATTGCGATATCATTTGTTTCATCTTACACTAGTATTCAACTTATAAAATACCTTACTACTAACATTACAACAAATTCCACTTTATATAATTCCTATCACATACTTACTGACCAGAATGTGGGTGTACTCGTGACATCAATTATTACAACTTACACTATTGTTCAACTTATATATTTTATTCATGCTAACATTACACCCGTTTCCACTTTATTTCCTTGCTATCACATATTTACTGACCAGATTTAGACAGTGGGTGTAGTTTTGATATCAATTCTTTCAACTTACACTAATTCTCAACTTACGAAGTATACATTACTTTTCTGAAAAAATAACACCCGTTTCAACTTTATATTTGACTTAGCACCTACTGACTGGCCTTACCATTATAATGAGCGTCATTTCGCCTTCCCACACAGTTTTAGTAGTGTAGGAAATTATGATACTCCTTGAAACAAGGCTGAAGGCACAACGCAACATTGCACTCGACACACTCGTACCTTGTGTCTTTTCTCTGAGTGGATGGTCTGACTGTCGAGTGCTTACATACATGGCAGCGACGCTGGGGTTTACGACGGTTTGGGTCGGAAGGGATTGCTCTGGGATAGTGGCGTCCTGCAAGACGTAGGGGAGTCTGAGCAGCCATGGGGGTGCGGGTGCGGTGTGTGGGTCTGTCCTGGGCATGCTTGGCGATTATTTCGCGTGCCAGCTCCCTCACAAACCCCTCAAAGGTCTCGGATACTCCGGTGGTCATTGCGTGCAGGTAGTGGGCGTTCAGGACCGTGATGTCGAGCAAGTGGAAAAAGAGTTTCTTGTACCACTTCATCGTGGTCCTGGCACAGTCAACACTTGAAATCATCGAGTCTGACTGATCAACTTGCCTCATGTTCAGATTATAGTCCAGTACAGACTCGGGTTTCCATACGTTGCACCTCCTCTCGCTACGGTGATCCACGGAGTCTGTGCGGTGCATCAGGGGGCTGTGAACAGTTGATAGGAGGCAAACTTCCCTGTTGTGGTTCCACAGGGTGGCAAGGATGTTATTGGCCTGGAAGAAAACCACCTCGTTCTTGTCAAGTTTCCTCCCTATCTTGACCATATGGCGACGGTTTCTCTTGACTGTACCACAGACTCCGGTGTCGTGTTGGTGGAGGAACCTAGCGAGAAGAGGGCTAGTGTACCAGTTGTCCAGGTACAACACATGACCACGATGAAGGTACTCTTCTATCATTGTCTTCACCACGGCCCCAGAGAGTCCTATACTCCGATCTTCTGTTATATCTGTTCTGTGCGCCCGTGTACAAGACTATGTCTTGCACATAACCAGTCTTACAGTCACACATAACAAAGATCTTGAACCCGAAACGGTGTCTCTTGCTGGGTATGTACTGCCTAAAGGAAATATTGCCTCTCCACAACACAAGACTCTCGTCTATGACGAGGTCTCTGTAGGGATAAAATGAGGAGCGGAACATTTCCCGTAAATGATCAAATACCAGCCTAATTCTCCTCATTTTATCGGTGTTATTTGCATTGGCTGGATCTTCTGCATCAAAAAGTGGAGGCGGCCGAGAATATACTGAAATCGGTTACGACTCATCACCTTTCCAAAGAAAGGTGTGAGGATGATTGGGTCAGTTGTCCAGTAGGCAGGAATTTGGTTTTTCCTTACCACACCCATCAAGAGAACCAGGGCCAAAAATAGGAACATCTCTGAAATTGTAATGGGATAGTCATACTGTTGGGAATGCCTGCTCGTGGTTCCCAAACGTTCACTTTCACGGCGCTGTGATTGTGAAAAGATATTAGTTTGTTCAACTATGCGCCCCACAAACGCCTCACCAAAGAACAAGTGGAAAAAATCCACCCTAGACGAACCTGCATTCACACCTGGAGCCGTGCAACCAGACCGCCACTCCTCAGTGAAAGGGTGAATGATGGGAGTAAAATTACTCCCATCTTCCCAGTTCCACGTGACACCACCGTCTCCAGCCACGTCCCCATCGTCCCCTTCGTCAGGGTGGGGAGGTGAGGGTGGTGGGGGAGGTTGGGGAGGTGGAGAGCGGCGCCTCTCATCACTCGCACTTCTCTTCCCTCTCCCTTTTCCTTTACCCTTTCTCTTCTCTTTCTTTCCTTTCCCCACATCCTGGGGCTGTGGGGAGGAAGTTTGGGAATATTCTGGGGCGAAAGAAGTGCTGGGGAGTGACTCCACCTCCTCTCCCCTAGGCCTACGTGCACCACGTGCTCGTGCTGCCTCCCTCACACCACTTGCCCCTTCACCCCGCACTACCCCCACACCACTCTCACTTTCACCCCGCGCTGCCACCACAACACTTTCCCTTTCCCCCAGCAATCCCACCACACCACTTTCCACTTCCCAAGATAAAGGACTTTCACCATACCTTATATGTCGTCTCGCCCCACCTTCTGATCCTCGTGGTGATATTTTTTCTTTTCCCAACCACGCGGCGATATCACGTCCTAAGCCGCCGTCATCCTCATCGTCCTCATCCTCGTCCTCATCAGATTCGGGATGGAGAGATAGCCGTGCACGTGGTTGGGGAGCAGGCTGGCCTTCCCTTGCCTTACGGTATGTCACATACCGCGTTTTTCGGGGCGAAGGGACCTCCTCATCACTGCTACTTATTTCTTCCTCTGGCTGGACGTAATCGCGATCTACCACATCATCGTCGAGTGGAGAATCACTATCTCCAGTGAAGGCTTCCAGGGCGGATGCAATTTCCTCGTCTGAGAGACCTTTCCGCGCCATGTCTGACCTGGGTCACTGCTAGCAGGTGAGTGACCGAGACAAGGGCGAGCGCGGGTCACGCGGGGTCTAGGACGCTGCCCGCCTGGCGGCAGGTAGGGGAGGCTTGGGTACGTGGGCGAATCGAAAATCTCGCGCGAATTTTGAAAATTGTGGAAATTATGAACCTTGCAATTGCAGGACGTTGAAGTACGTCAACGGGATTAGCTGTGACATAACGTGAGGACGTGGAAGTACGTCGACGGGACGCCGCGGGTTAATAATCTTGAATACCTGAATCAGATCCCTTCGTAGTCTGAGCTTTGATAGGTTAAATAACTTTAGCTCATTTAATAGCTCCTCGTACAATTTGTTCCCCAGTCTGGGTATCATTTTTGTTACTTGTCACTGCACTCTCTCTAATTTCTCTGTCTTTCCTTTAATATGGTGACCAGAACTGCACTCAGTACTCTAGAAGCGGATGCACCAAGGAACTGTACAGGGTAAGAATTATATTTTCAGATCTGAATTCATATGATCTACTTATAAATCCAACTAGTTTGTTAGCTTTCATTATAGCTTCAGTGCACTGTTTACATGGCTTCAGATCATCTGTTACAATTATTCCTAGTTCCTTTTCATGGTTTACATTCATGAGAATGATTCATTGTATAACTACTTTTTTCATTTTTACTTCCAATATTTAGAACTTTGCATTTATCAATATTAAAATCAATTTGTCATTTTTCAGCCCAATTAAGCAATTTGTCAAGATCCCTTTGAATCAGTATTCTTTGTTCTGGGGTATATGCTCTATTACCAACCTATATCATCAGCAAATTTTGATAATTTACAAAACACGCCTTCACCAATGTCATCAATATAAACCAAGAACAGAACAGGACCCAAAACTGAGCCTTACAGTACTCCATTAACAACATTTTTCCAGTCTGATTCCTTACCACTGATTACAACTCTGTTTACAATTCGTATGCCAGCTTTCGATCCATCTTAGTACACTGCCACTGATACCACACGTGCGCAGTTTCTCAACAACTTGAATATGTGGAACCTTATCAAATGCTTTTTGAAATCAAGATAAATGACACTGACTGATTTAGTGCTGTCATACATTTTAATAATATCACTGATAAAATCAAGTAGATTAGTAAGGTATGAACACTTATTTCAGAATCCATGCTGAGTCTTTGATAAGACTGCTTTGTTCTATATGACTGACCACTTTACATCTAATTATGGTTTCTAACAACTTGCAAACAACTGATGTCAAGCTTATTGGTCAGTAATTGCTGGGTTGAGATTTGTCTCCCTTTTTGAATATCGGAGTTACATTTGCTAATTTTCAACCGCTTGGTACAGTGCCCCTTCTGAGTGATATACTGAATATATGTGTTAAGGGTTTCACTATTACATTTTTTGCCTCCTTTAAGACTCATAAGAGATATTCTATCTGGCCCTGCTGTTCTATTTATCTTTAATTTATTTAGCACAAGGAGTACATTCTATCACTGATAATAATTTCTTTGAGTGTGTTGTCTTCATCTACGTGTGTGGAGGACCTATCTGGATCAAGCAGGATTTTCTACTGTAAATACGAGCATGGACTTTCTACTGTAAATACCAATGTAAAGAAAGTATTAAGAATTTTAGCCATCTCGGTTTCATCATTTGTATGCTCACCATCTGCTGATACTAGTGGTCCTAGTGTTGGTGTTACTATTTTCTTATTTCTGATATACTGTAATTGAAAAATTCTTTGGGGTTTGATTTACTGGTGCTTCCAATATGCACTTCAAAGTTTTTCTTACTTTTCTTTATTAACTTTTTAGCATTACGACATACGTTATGGTAAATTTCTTTATCCTCATTATTAGTGGCTTTGTTTATCTGATAGGTGAGCTTTTTTACTGAAAGACCTCTCTTAATATTGCTCTTCCACCATATTGGCTTATTACTTTTCACTGGTCTTCTATTATGCATCGGTAACTGCCTTATTAAGGATTTCTGCAAACTCTGTCCACACTGTGTGTATAATTGTACTGTCAATAATTGGTTCCCATTCACTGCTACATAAAGTTAGATTTAATTTGTGGAAATTGGCTTTCTTGTAGTATGGGATTTTCTTGTAACTACAATTTTGGTCTGTGTTACAGAAACTGAGGTTGAATGTAACTATGGGATAATCACTAGTGCTGAATTATTCTCCTACTCGAACATCATGAACCAAGTTTTCTGATGTCACCAGTATAAGATCTAGGGTATTTTCTCCATGAATGGGTTGCTCTACAAACTGATATACTGAGCTTTCAAGTAAGATGGTATACAAGTCTAACCCTGTGTGCGAAGATAAGGATCAGTCCATCTTGTTATTGGTAAGTTGAAATCTCCAACAATTAGAGTATTCTGGGTTCAACAGACTTCCGCTATTTGTTCGTATAACTTACTGTCAATTTCGCAAGACTGGGCTGGTGGACAATAAATTTATCCAAATGTCATCTGTGTGATTCATTTCTGAGCTGGATGTAGGTTACATCTATGTTGTCAATGGATGGTTTAGGGATTACAAATGGATGAAGGTTACTTTTAATATATAGCAGTACACCACCTCCCATTCTCCTACTCCTCTCATTACTGAAAATACTGGAACCAGGAAGGTTATATATATATAAGTGGTATATACATATAAATGGTAGGTGGGGGTGCCCATCATCCACCCACTTAGTGTAGTGGTACTCTATTTTTAGGGTAGCTCTACATTGAATGGCAAGCCAAATGATTTCCTGTAAACCAGGAAAGCATTTACAATGCTGGGTGGTAACCTTATAACCAACCAACATGTGTTCCCTACGTGATAAGTGGGTTGGCAGTGGGTTTGTGCCCCCCCTCCCCCCAGAAAACAACTAACCAAAAATACAAGCAAGAAGCCTCAGACCAGGACTGACCAAAAGATGACGACTAAGGACCGAACTAAGGACATGGTACGGATAGCTGCAGGGAATGTAAGGGGTGCAAATGATGAGGTGAAAGAGAGATTGTCCAGGTGCTTAAGGGTGCGAAGTGGATGTATACAGATTAACTGAAACTAAATAGGGAGGTGAGAGTGTGAGAGAATGGGAGTAGGGATGGGGTATATGCGCAGGAGTAGGTGAGAATGAGAGGGCAAAAGAAGGAGTGTGTATTGTTGTAACAGACGAAAGGAGGATATAAAAGAGTATGGATCAGTTGGCTCAAGGATTGTGTGGGTAAGACTGAAAGGACTACAAATGTGGGCGATTGTGTGCTTGTATGCACCAGCGCAAGATCGATCGTGCAAGTAGAGTGATAGAAGAGTTCTGGACAAATGTGGAAGCGTGCATGGAAAAGTTTGAAAGGAATGAAAGAATGTTTTTGACTGCAAATACGAATGGAAAAGTAGGAAATGTGAAGGTGGATGGAGTAGATGGTGAGTGGGGTGTGCCTGCAGAGACGGATGGGAATGGCAGTGCTTTAGTGGACATCTGTGCCAGGAGGGGGTTGGTGATAGCCAACATCCTCTTCAGCACAAAATGATCCATAGGTATACGTGGCGAGTGATGAGAAGGGTGGGTGGTGAACTGAATGAACGGAAGGCAATGACTGATTATGTGTGTATGGATGACAGGATGAGAGGGTAGGCCTATGTAATGGATGCAAGAGTATATTGAGGTTGGGGGAGTGGACTTTCCAACCACCACTTGATCGTGGTCAGAATCAAGGACCAAATGAAATGGAGAAATAGAAGAAGGGAAGGACAGGAGGAAGTAGTGCATACAAGGAGGGTGCAAAGGTTACAAAACGATGGAAACACCTGAGAATATAAAAGTGAAATGGAGGAGCGATTGGGTAAATATGGATTGGAACAGATGGGGGACGTGGAAGGTGTATGCAAGATAATCACAGAAGAAATCTGTGCATGTGAGGTGGTGTGTGGGGTGAAGAGAAGACGAAAGGGGGTGCAGGGAACAGCATGGTTGAATGAAGAGGAGAGAGAGACTGAGGCACAAAAGAAGGAAGCATATAGTGAGTGGATGAGAAATGGGTGTGGAGGAAGTTGAGAGACAGAAGAGAGAGTTATATGTAGAGAGGAAGATAGAGGTGAAAGATTAGTAAGAGAGAGTAAGAAGAGAGTGGATGAGGAATTTGGAATGAACTTGAGGGTAAAGTGGAAGGAACGTAAGAAAACGTTCTGGAAAGAGGTAAAGAGAGTTAGACAGGGTGCCAAAAAAATTTGTTGCGAAGTGAAAGATAAAAATAGTAGATTACTAGTGGAGAAGGGAGAAAAAGTGAGCAGATGGAATGAACACTTTAAATAATTGTTGAACATAGAGAATGAAAGTAATGCAAGTGTAAGTGGCTAGGGAATGGCTGGGAGACGGAGGGATGTGAGAGGAGACAAAAGAAATCAGTAGGATGGAAGTCGTGGAAGCAATGAAGAAAGTTAAAATGGGGAAAGCCCCAGGAATCGATGGAGTGTGTGGTGAAATGCTGAAGCATGGGAGAGAGATTGCAGAATGGATGCGGAAGATGCACAGATTGGCCTGGGAGGAGGTTAGAGTCCCAGAGGACTGGAACTCAGGTATAATTACTCCCATGTACAAAGGAAAAGAGGAATAAGAAGTATGTGGTAATCATAAGGGCATTTGTTTTCTTAGTGTAACAGGATAAGTATATGGTAGGATACTTATTGACAAAGTTAGGGAAATAACAGAGGAATTAGTTGGAGAAGAACAGGGAGGTTTTAGGAAGGGAAAAGGTTGTGTAGATTGATTTTCATTCTTAGATCTTTAGTGGAGAAGCTTTAAGAGAAGGGAAAGTTGTATGTGGCCTTCATGGATTTGGAGAAAGCATATGACAGGGTGGACAGACAAGGATTGTGGAAATTATTAAGATATATGGAGTAGATGGGAAGTTGTTGAATGCCGTGAAGAGTATGTATGCAGATGCTAAGGCTGCAGTGCATGTGGATGGTGAACTGAGTGAATTTCTCTATTTGAAGGTTGGATTGAAATAGGGATGTGTTATGTTTCCATGGTTGTTCAGTCTGCATATGGATGGGGTTACAAAAGAGATACAAGGTAGGGCAGTGGATGTTGGAGCAGCCCTAGTGAGAGTGGGCAATGTTTGGAAACTCCCTGTACTGTTGTTTGTAGATGATACTGTGTTGTCAAGTGACGATGAAGGGGATCTGCAAGGTTTGATGGATGAGCCTGGGAGAGTGTGTAAGAAACAGAATCTAAAGGTGAATGTAGCGAAGAGTAAAATTATGGTCTTCGAGAGAAGTGAAGTCAGTGAATATACAGTGAGGCTGGATGAGGTGGAAATGGAAGTTTGATGAGTAAGGATGGAAGTTTGGAGGGTGAAGTGCCTGAAAGGGTACAACAAGGAAGAAAGGTTTGCTGGTTCCTTGAAAGCAGTGATAAGAAACAGGGAAGTGAACATGGAAGTGAAAAAGTTATTACATGAGAGTATTGTTATCCCAACTCTAACGTATGGAAGTGCAGCTCGGACCTTGTTAGAGGGACAGAAGTCAAGAATGAGAGCAGCGGAAATGAGTGGCTTGAAAGGAGCATGTGGAGTCACATGCAGAGAGAGACTGACAAATAAGGAAGTGAAGGAGCGTTATGATGTGGATGTGGATGTGATAGGAAGCGTTAGGAGAAACACATTGAGGTAGTTTGGCCATGTGGAGAGGATGGAGAGCGAGAGACTGACGAGGAGAGTGTATGTGAGTGAGGTGGTGGGGGGGGAGAGGGAGGGGGATGCCAAGGATGAGATGGAGGGATGGAATGGATAGGTATATGAAAGAGGGGGTGTGAGCTGGGAGCTGGGCAGTGAAATGGCGGGGGACAGTGCAACATGGAGGCGATTTGTTTGTGACCATCCCTTACGGGATTAAGGCGTCTGGCAATAGATAGGTTATAGTGTGCTACAAAATCTCTTTCTTGAGTACCGGTATCTATCCAAGATTCAGTAATGGCAATAATGTCGTAGTCATCAATAAATATTTGGGCCTCTAAATCTGGAAGAAGAGTTCTTGGCACTGAAGAGGTTGAGAGAAGGGAAACGTGAACATAGCAGGGATATAATAAGAAAACACACACACACACACACACACACATATATATATATATATATATATATATATATATATATATATATATAATCTCAGCCGTTTGTGTGTCCACTGCAGGACCGGCCTATCCCAACCGAAATGGGGATGATACAGCCAATGTATCTCTACCAAGTGGCTTAAGTTGTCTAGTAGAGATTGTATGTAGGTGAGAAGTGCATGTAAGTGTAACTGTACTGTAGTGTTGGCGTGGCTTTGGATGTTCAACAACAGCACCCCTTGTGTCCGCCACTGTAGTACGTGGCCAGGTGAACACTCCCAAAGTTTATTATCCTGGTGGGGCGCGAACCCTGGTTCACCCGTGTACGAAACGCACACTCTACCACTGTACCACAGAGGCTCCCCCCCCAAAAAATATATATATATATATATATATATATATATATATATATATATATATATATATATATATATATATATACATGAGTCTCAAGACATTAGAGAGCAACTCTTGTGCATCCTATTAATCCTTCTATGTCTGATATCACCCATTTTGATTGATTTCAAACATTAGAGGTAGAAAAATTTTGAATGGATACTACTACTACTACAACAACAACAACAACAACAACAACAACAACAACAACAACAACAACAACAACTACTACTACTACTACTACTACGACTAATAATAATAATAATAATAATAATAATAATTACCACTACTACTATTACTGCAAACGGGTGGGTGGGGTGCTAACCTGCTTATTCTTGCCACATTCCGAGTTCTCGAACCACCACTTGTTTTTTAGTCTGAGAAGGTCTCCACTCTCCTTCAGGCTCAGTATTGCCAAATTGAGGCTTTCCCTGTGGACAGCAGGTAAAGTGGATGATGATTAGAACATGTATAGAAAGAGTGTGGAAGAGAATGAAAGAAGACAAGGAGAGCGTGATATGGGGAGGGGATGGAGAAACGGGTAATTAGTAGAGAGAGAGAGAGAGAGAGAGAGAGAGAGAGAGAGGTTGGGTGGGGGGAGGATTGGTATATGAGTGCGACATAAAAAAAAAAAAAAAGCCTACACCATAAAAATTATACTGCAAAAGGGCAGAAATCTCCGCCATGTTAAAGTGCTTTATTTACAACTCATCTTCATCCCAGTGCAACAGCTCTGTTACATACTTCGCTCTGAAATACTTGAAATGTGACTACTTGGGTTTCATTCGGCTGTAGGCAAACAATACCCAGTGGTACCCCTTATCCCAGCCCTTATTTCACGGTCATAATAAGTTCAGCGTCTGATGGCTGCACATGTGTTCTGTGCATTGGTGATATGGGTCTAAAACATTTCCTTATGGGGGTTTAGGTAGGTCTCTCGCCTTAAGTACTTCTGTGTATCCGGGTCCAGATTATGTCCATAGTTTCATACTGTTAAAGGGAAGTGTTCATTTTATCTTCATACCTCCAAACGGCTTCATCCAGCCTAGGAGAGACTTTTTGAGCAGGAAGTGTCAGACATATTCCCCGTTAACCCGTTCTGTACCAGAGATATTCCCCATGCAAGACAAAATTATGTCCCTGAACGGGTCCAACCAATTTCTAGCTGTGATATTTTCTGTACTTACTTAAGCGGTGAGTGTGGTGGAGTGGCCACGCCGTACCCATTGGAGTTTAGGTGTTGTCCAATCTTCATGGTGTCGCAGGGAAGTTGTTCGTTGATGTAGTCATTCTTAACACTCTCCAGCAGAAAGGCGTACTTGCCCTTTGACGTTCGTACCCGCTCGATGCCCTCCTCGTACGTGGACGTGAACACATGCTTACGGGACGACATGAACTCCCACATTCGACTGTACACACTTATCTTGGATCGCTGAAAAAAGGGTGAAAAAAATCAAAATAAACTAGTGAAGACAACAATATAACACCGATACAACACAACCTCAAGAAGAACAAAAAGGTCATAACAGTGAAGGAATAAAATAGTTTGGTGACAGCAAGGACAATACTGAAAGAGCATTCCTGATCGCTGAGGTAAAAATGTACAGTGATAGGTACAATACCATATGCTGATCCCCTCACAGTGCGTGGAGGTGAACAGATTCTTACGGGAAGACAATAATCTTGGAACGCTGATAAAAAAATAAATAAATAAATAAATAAATGGGCTGGCGGTAGGGGGGATGCATAACCAGAGGTGTAAATCATAATCGAAGTAGAGGAAATGAAAATTGGAGAAGTACAGGAGAACGAAACAGAGAAACCTAGAAAAAATTGGGGGAAGAGAGAGAGAGAGAGAGAGAGAGAGAGAGAGAGAATGAAATGAGGGAAGCAGAAATGGAAGGACACAAATAATGACAAATGGGAAGTGGAGGAGATGCCATCTTTAACAACCTTATTAATATGAATGCAAATATACAATGTTTGTTTTTATGTGGCCTGTACTTAAATGACAAATGAGCTGTAATGAAAACATATTAAAAAACTGTCATTGTCGTTGTCTACGCCATCATCATCATGATCATGACAGCCATCACCACCACCACCACCATAGCCATCTAATCGAACTGTCCACAAATCGACCCCAAAATGCTGCTGGGACCTCTTTTTTCCCTTCAGACCGGTACAATTTCATTTACGTTAAGAAAGACCTAGTACTAACGAGGTTAATGAAGGCTATGTTTAACCTTTCCAGTCTGATGTAAAAAAAAAATAAAAAAAATAATAAAAATCCGGTGGCAGCAAGAAAAAGGGGAAAAGACATGAATGGTTAACTTAACACAGATTTTTGTCTTGTTGCTGCTTACTTCACATAACTCAGTGGCAGAATTAGACAATACTGTGACCCTTCATCCTTCCCACAGCACTTCATGACTACTATCATATTCTAGTGATATTCTATTGTTAAAACTCAGTATTGAAGATGGAGAGATGGCAATTTTAGCCCAAGTTAGAGTAAAGAGAGTAAAAAACATCCCATGAATCTTATGACGTGTTGTTCATTGAATTTTCTGTAACTGAAGCAGTTACGACACCGAACAAGAGAACACATCAACTTATTACCAGAGTGGGTGGTATTATGAACATTAATTTTTAACTAACTTTAATTACAATAACCTGAATACGCCTAGATGCAAAACCTAAACCTAACAAATGAACACAATGAACACAGTGTAAGCTCAAATGTAACACTCGATGATCAATACAGCATGCTGAAGCTCTGTCTTAGTACTATATCCAATGTAACAGTGCTTTCATGTAAGACTGCACTATACTTCTCTAGTAGTCACCAGTAGCCTATCTGAGCACCACACACTTTTACCGTATGTATCTTATTCATCACTATTTCGTTAACTGTTCACCAAATAAACCACAGTGATAATGAACATCCTATGGTACATGAGTGAAGTATTGAAGCACAAACAACGGGTAACCCAATTAATAACTGGCTGTCTTAACTCTCTAATAGTTCCTACCCGCCTGTACTATCGCTGTGGCCCCTTTACTCCACACTGCCGAACTGCCTCGTGCACTCAATCCCCTTCAAGCACAAACCCGTCATTAATGTACTGCATAAACCATAATGTCATCTCCACATATAAACTAGGGAAAGTATAATGAATTCCACCAATCACAATTATGTATCAATTTATACATTGAACGAAGAATATATCCTAGTACACAACAATGTACCCAAGAACGCACTGGATTACGCATAAAATCATATAATCATGATTCTTTGAACGGGTATAATCATATAACCTTGAAGCAATAAAAATGGATCACCAAGTACTATATCCATCTATCTATCTATTGCCAGACGCCTCAATCCCGTACGGGGTGGCCACAAACAAATCGCCTCCACGTCGCCCTATCCCCTGCCATTTTACTGTCCTGCTCCCAACTCACACCCCCCTCTCTCATATACCTCTCCACTCCATCCCTCCATCTCATCCTCGGCCTCCCCCTCCCTCTCCCCCCCTCCACCTCACTCACATACACTCTCCTCGTCAGTCTCTCACTCTCCATCGTCTCCACATGGCCAAACCACCTCAGTGTGTTCCTCCTAACGCTTCCTATCACATCCACATCCACACCACAACACTCCTTTATATCCTCATTTATCAGCCTGTCTCTCCATGTGACTCCACAGGCTCCTCTTAAATATCTCATTTCCACTGCTCTCACCCTTGACTTGTGTCCTTCCAACAACGTCCAAGTCTCACTTCCATACGTTAGAGTTAGTATCACAATAGTCATGTAGTAACTTTTTCACTTCCATGCTCATTTCCTTGTTTCTTATCACTGCTTCCAAGGAACCAGCAACCTTTTTTCCTTGCTGTACCCTTTCAAGCACTTCACCTTCCAAACCTCAATGCTTACTCATCACACTACCCAAATACTTAAACGTACTCACATTTTCCAATTCCTCACCATCCAACCTCGCTGTACATTCACTGACTTCACTTCTCTCAATGACCATCACTTTACTCTTCCCTACATTCACCTTTAGATTTCGTTTCTTACACACTCTCCCAGACTCATCCACCAAGCCTTGCAGCTCCCCTTCGTCTTCATTCAACAACACAGTATCATCTGCAAACAACAGTACAGGGAGTTTCCAAACATTACCCTCTCTCATCAGGGTCACTCCAACATCCACTGCTCTACCTTGTACCTCTTTTATTACCCCATCCATGTACAGATTGAACAACCATGGGGACATGACACATCCCTGTTTCAACCCAACCTTCAAAGAGAAAAATTCACTCAGTTCACCATCCACACGCACTGCAGCCTTAGCACCATCATAAATACTCTTCACAGCATTCAGCAACTTCCCATCTACTCCATATATTCTTAATACTTTCCACAATCCTTATCTATCACCCTGTCATATGCTTTCTCCAAATCCATGAAAGCCGCATATAACTTCTTTCCCTTCTCTAGAAACTTTTCCACTAAAGATCTAAGAATGAATATCTGATCCACAGAACCTCTTCCCTTATGTCTATCTATCTATTGCCAGACGCCTAAATCCCGTTTGGGGTGGCCACAAACAAATCGCCTCCAAGTCGCCCTGTCCCCCGCCATTTCACTACCCTGCTCCCAACTCACACCCCCCTCTCTCATATACCTCTCCACCCCATCCCTCCATCTCATCCTCGGTCTCCCCCTCCCTCTTCCACCCTCCACCTCACTCACATACACTCTCTTCGTCAGTCTTTCACCCTCCATCCTCTCCACATGGCCAAACCACCTCAGTGTGTTCCTCACAACGCTTCCTATCACATCCACATCAACACCACAACGCTCCTTTATATCCTCATTCGTCAGCCTGTCTCTCCACGTGACTCCACAGGCTCCTCTTAAATAACTCATTTCCACTGCTCTCACTCTTGACTTGTGTCCTTCCAACAATGTCCAAGCTTCACTTCCGTACGTTAGAGTTGGTATCACAATACTGTCATGTAGTAACTTTTTTACTTCCATGCTCACTTCCCTGTTTCTTATCACTGCTTTCAAGGAACCAGCAACCTTTCTTCCCTGCTGTACCCTTTCAAGCACTTCACCCTCCAAACCTCCATCCTTACTCATCACACTACCCAAATACTTAAACGTACTCACATTTTCCAATTCCTCACCATCCAACCTCGCTATACATTCACTGACTTCACCTCTCTCAAAGACCATCACTTTACTCTTCCCTACATTCACCTTTAGGTTCCGTTTCTTACACACTCTCTCAAACTCATCCACCAAGCCTTGCAGCTCCCCTTCGTCTTCACTCAACAACACAGTATCATCTGCAAACAACAGTACAGGGAGTTTCCAAACACTATCCTCCCTTATGTACTATATATATATATATATATATATATATAAGGGTGGTCATTCTGGACTATTTTGTTTGCTGGTAGTGTATATTGTGAGTTTAGATGTAAACTCTTGAGACACCAAATTTTAGCCGAATTGGATTATATTTACTGGTGCTGCATCTTACCCAAAGTTTGAGCCTAATATGCAAATTTATTGTTGTGATAATCTTATTTGTTATTTTAAGAAAAAGTATTTGCTTTATTTCACTGGAAGCTACATTCTAGTAATCCCCTATTTGTTTCTTTTTTCAGGGATTTGCCTTTTGAGTTAATATTAAGCACTTATTTACTATGACTGAAGTGGAAGTGTCAACGCCAGTGGTGAAAAGCAGAAGCAAAACCAAGATTTGGCTTGTTAGCCAACCAACTGAAAGACTACGTGGAAGTAAATTACCTTCTTGTGGAGAAGTGTTAGCGTGACTTTTTACATGATGCGAACAGAGACACGAACAGAGGGATTCAGCACGTGTTCTGTCTGAGGAACTAGGGGATTCTGGGAGACAGCTCGCATTCCTGCATCTGAGCCACGGAATTGTATCCCCAAAATCAAATTTCTCTATGAAGAATGGAGAAAGTTGGAGAGCAGTAAGAGCCGGAATAAAGAAAGAGGAGAAGAGGAAGAAATTCCAAGAAGAGATGAAAGATCCCTTTGACACTGCACACACAAATGCCTTTGACCTCATCAAAAATTGTGAGGATAAGGAGTTTTTTGTGGCTCAGAGGAAGAAAGGGAGGTGAGGCTCAATGCCGGATATGCAGGTTTATAAAACATGCAACAAAGAAGCACACATTTACAGTAAGCACTTACCATAGTGCAAATACCTCCTGAATACACAAAATCCTATATACCGGTAATGCCTATGCAGCAAAGCAAAACTGTGTTCACCATACATGAACACACACAAAAACCAATAAACCAGAGATGCCTATGAATATCCAGTATATAAATATGAACTAAACTCCGCATGTTATACACTCACAGCTATGGGTAGTACTACTCTGGGTTATGTTATTCCGGGTTAATGGCCAATAACCATACGTTAAGAGTACATAATACTACTTACCAATCTTTTGGGAATCGACAAAACATATATTGGGGGTGTGTACATTTGGCTTTACCCCACACAACACAATAGTGTGAACTCTTGACCATGTTTTCCCTTTTCAATACCAGGTGCACATGAGGGAAAGCCACTTCATCTCACACCATTTATTGAAAAATATGCACCCACAGTTCTTTTGTACTGATCCATTCATTGCTATATAATCTGACTGAACATAAATTTTTATATGTATGTATCTGATGCGGTTTCACGAGTTATAAACAATTGTTTTTCAGGTAAACAGAACGTAAAATGGCAACAGTCGAAGTATGGTCGCGGCAAAACGTCTGTTCCTCAAACATGTACTTCGTTTACGTCCAGAAAACAAACTTCGTCGCAACGCCACCTGCATTCATTACACAACACTCATGCTCTGAGATTCCATTTAGGATTAATGGCCCTTTTAGAGTTTCATTATCATCACATACGAGTGTATAGTCCCCGCAGACGACCCTGATTCAGCTGTCCTGACTGACAGCTGATGACGTCACAACAATGCTAGCCACAATCCCTTAATGATCAGCAAAGCACCACAATTCACCAAGTGACAATACACAGTAATTTGGTGTATGTGGCATGACACTGTTACCATGACAACCCAGCCTCCTCTTGCTACCTTTAGACGACTCGGATTGGAAGACTTCAGACCACTTAAGAATAAATGAGCACTCCTAAGTTGAATATTATCGCCAGGTGGTAGCTGGAACACAGTGAAACATACCACACCTGATCGAAGGAATAAAACCAACTGGGATTAATACACAAACCAGAAATAACCTGAAACAAACACACACACACACACACACACACACACACACACACACACACACACACACACACACACACAAACACACACACACACACACACACACACACACACACACACAGAGTCGTCTTCACCACCAAAACTCAATTCAAGAAAGAGTAATTCTGACCAACTCACTAGTAAATCTTAAACCTTTTTTTATTTACTATCTACCTATCTATCTATAGCCCAAAGCCCTAATGCCGCAAAGGGTGGGCACAGACAAAACGCCTCCAAGTCGCTGTCACCCACCATTTGACTGCCCTCCCCCCCCCCCAACTCACTCCTCCCTCCCTCATTTACCACCATTTAAATACTCAGTCATAATTTATGAAAGAAAAAAAAAATCGGCTCACTTCGAAAAACTCCACGGAAGATCCCCCTTGCAGCGTGCCATACTCCACCTCGGTCTGACTGGCCAAATCGTCCACAGAGTTGATGGGGGTGACCAGCCTCTCGACGGTGAGGAAGGCAGCCAGGCTGGCAGTGTACGAAGAGATTATGATTAGCGTGAAGAACCACCACGCACTTCCCACAAGACGACCAGACAGCGATCTGCAAGGTGAGTAGGGGTGGAAGTGATATTCTGAGGGAGTAAAAGGTGTGGAGAGAGCTGTGAGGGAAGGAAAGTATGAAAAAGATGTATGAATGACATAAACTTCCCATGACACAACCGGACAACAAAGTGGAAGGACAGGAGTGGTGGATGCACTACTCTGTGAGGGTAAGGGTACGGTACATTTACACTGAGGTCGGAACAGAATGTATTCAGACACAAACTGTTTGATCGAGTAGCTCAGGATAAACCTGTATTACATTTCGTTTCATTAGCCATGTTCTGCATAAACTGTTTCTTATTGTCACACGCAATGTAGCTGCCACTGAGAAACGGACTGGCCAGAAAGCAAACAAGTAAAATTAACTTTTTTTTTTTTTTTTTTAATACCGGCCTACATGATCAGTCTGCATCGGCGGGGGTTGATTTTGGCCTCTCTGTGAATGTACTCTATAAGGTGTGAAGGAATCTATGAGGGAAGGAAAGTGTGTTAGAAAGTAGTATGGTTGTTGATGATGGATGATGATTAACGTAAACTGTAATGACCGAACTGTACAACAAATTAATCACTGGTCTGGCTGAGATTTGATCTCGGGCCCTTGCACTAGATATGCGCGCATGCTACCACTGAGACAAAGAGAGGATCCCCGCTTTGCCTCTAAGCAATGAGGGCTTTAATGGACCCTATTACATCACTCTTTTCTCCTCTTGGTGATTAATTTGGTTAGTTTCGAACACACAGTAGCGTTGCATTGGAGGCCACCATTGGGGATGCTGCGGACCACACGAAACAGCTCATCCCCGGGATGTAAGGTCTAGGACGCTGTCAGCTAACCAACATCATCATTGCCTTCCAAGCCTCGCCTCACATCTCACACCGTTGCCAACCAATGTACTGACACTTAACAAATGTATCACACTGTCCTGGCTGAGATTCAGTCTCAGGCTCTCGCACTTGATAAGCATGTACGTTACCACTGAGACAAAGAGAGGATCCCCGTTTTGCCTCTAAGCAATGCAGGCTTTTACAGACCCCATTACAGAACCACCATGCATTCCCCACGACACGGCACGAGAGCGATCTTGAAGGTGAGCAGTGGTGGAGGTGATACTCTGCGAAGGGGAGAGTTTTGGAGAGGATCTGTGAGAAAGTGATGGTGTCAGAGAGGTCATTTAAGCAAGAGATCATCTATAATACATTCCTGCCATCTACAGACAGTTTTATTAAACTAAGGCGAGATTTTTCGAAGTAAAGAGATATGAGAATAAAATTTCCTTAACCCCTTTTCCACAAGAGGTCCCGCCTAAACTGCACATATCATTTGGTGTCAAAGAATATAAAAGTCACCATATTGGAGGGCTAACCCCTTCACGACGGTGGCCTCTTACATTTTACTGCTACCATCATACGAATGTATTAGGTTGTCGAGAGATTACTAGACCTGCAAGACTGAGATACAGGCCTCATTATCCTCTTCACAGGCAGAGGTGCGTCCTATTCCCGAGGTCTCTGTAGCGTACTTGGCTTCGCAGCACCTTCTGAACGATTTATTCTGCATACTCTTGTTAATCTTGTACAAGTACGTTATGTGGTGCTACTTACTTCTGCCTTCATCTTTATCATTCCGTTTCTGTGTCTGCCCTCCTCTCCTCCTATATCTCCCATCTTTCCTGTCACTTTTTATTACTCTTCTTTCCTTTTCAGGTGGCTTTACATTGAGTAACAAGCCAAACAGTTTCCTGTAAGCCAGGAAACCATTTACAACGCTGGGTGGCAACCATATAACCAACCCACACGTGTTCCCTACATGTCAGCAAGTGGGCTGGCGTAGGTCTGGTGCCCCTCCCCGTAACATAACTAACTCAAAGACAAACGGCCACCCCTTATAGGATTATTATCTGGTCATAGATAGATAGACAAATAGACAGACGTGATGGGTGCAAAGTATGTCGATACTAAAATTACAGCAGTGGCAAACAAGAGCAGGGTAAGGTGATACGTACAGGATATCTCGCTAAGGGAGAGGTGCTGAGAATGATACCGGACGAGTGAAGAATATGCGTCCTAATTTGAAGTAATTTATTGACAGCGTAAATGAAATACCAAAAAACAAATGACTGACTGAATAGGTTGAATCTGTTTCCTTTTTCTAACTCTTTCAGTCTGAGAGGTTCTTAGTGAGGTGCAGAGAATCATGCAGTGTTGACCCTTTCATTGCAATGACGTGGTGGAAGTCCAAGCTGTTATATAAAAGTTAAAAATGGATTTCTAGTACTGGACAAGTTAATGGAAGCTACATCTAAACTCCTTCAATTCGAAAAATCTCTCGAGCTGAATATTATTGCTTGGAGATAAAAAAAAAAAAAGTTATCGGGATAACCTAAAGCGTAAAAATTATCTGAGATAAAAAATATATTGTCATAGGTATCTAATCATCCTTAGGCACCAAACTACGTATTTTGTACTTTAGCCCGGCTACCAACAGCAGAGAGAGAGAGAGAGAGAGAGAGAGAGAGAGAGAGAGAGAGAGAGAGAGCGAGGGGGGGCACTGAATAAAACACACACACACACACACACACACACACAGTCAATCCTATCCAGCCATACATTCTCCCTTTCTGTCTGTCTGTCCAATACTCAAACATGGAATCATCAGTTATTATAAATATTAAAGCTGAACCATCTCCATATAAATAAAATAAAAAAATCATATGACACACTACTACACTCAACATCAGAAGTCCTGTCACCTCGCCTGCTTTTCTCTCCACGGGGTTATAATCAGTCCAGTGAATCAACAGCAACCGACACAGATGTCTTGGTATGGCACTACATCAGAGTCGGGTGTTACAGATTCACCACACGATTGTCAAAGATCATGGAGACAGGGACAGGAGATGTGACAGGACTTTTGATGGTGACTGCACATAAGGCTTGTACGGTTGATATGCAGGTTTTTAAATGTTTATAATTATCAAAATGACTATCTATAAATATTAACGTCGGACCATGTAGGAAAACACTGGCCATAAACTCTATAATTATGGTGTATGTAATACTGCCAGCTTGCACAGAAATCCTTCCTGTGTTGCATGAATTTCCCAAGGTGACCCACAGACCATGACACTGAATGTGTCTGTGTGTATCTTTGTTCCTTAAATTTTTTGGATTCTTTAGATCTGCAATTATTAAGTCTTATTATTATCATTTAACTTTGACAACCGAGAAATAACTGTAATATCTTCATGGTCTGTGTACCAGCACAAATAATTCTCACATGTTCAAGCCAGCATTCCGTGATCCTTAAACACCTGTAATCATGGAGCAAGGCTTTCCATTAATATATACACCAGACCTCCTAGGGTAAAAAAATATACGGTTCTTACCTGTATGGTGTATGTATGTAGGTAACTGTAGCTCACCTAGGAAAAAAATACGGTACTTATCCGTATGGTCTATGTGTGTATGTACAGACGTCGGAATAAGTTCGTTTCCTTTTTCCGTGGACTAAGGTGTTTGTAACACTGATCGATGGAGAGGTATCCCCTCCTCCTCCCCCCTTCCTCATAGTCCCCCACTCCCACACAACCCCCCCACTGTTCTCTCCGACCCCTTAACCCCATCCGGTACCCTTCATACTCTCGCTCACAGCCAGCTAGGGTTTTCTGTACTTCAAGCACCATTCTAACTACGTGTAGTCCGAACAACTAATAAAGGAATAGTACAGTATATATCATAAACCAAGTTAGGAAAAGGTTTACTACACTGAGAGAGAGAGAGAGAGAGAGAGAGAGAGAGTTAAAAGACAGGGAGCCACAGGCGGAGAGGGAGAGCGAGTGGAAAAATGAGAAATGAGAGGGTAGTTAAGGAGGAAATAAAAAGGGGAGAGGCAAGGAGAGAAAAAAGAGAGCTAAGAAAAGACACAGAGAGTGAGAAGAAGAGAGAGGTGAAATGCGATACAAGCAGTGTGAAAGGGAAAGAGAAAAGAGAGATGTGAATAGAAAAGCCGCGAGACAGGGAAGTAGACAAAAGGGGAGACAGAGAAAATGGGAATGGAGCAAACATAGAAATAGGAATAACAAATGGAGACAGTGGGAAAGACAGCTACGGAACGGAATACTGAGAACGATATTGAGAAAGATTAGAAAAGGAGGCAAGGTAACAGGGAGGACGCAGGGAAAGAACTAAGCAGGATAAGACGAAAGCATTGAGGCTGAGTAGAACGAATGACATTCAAGTAAAAAGGGAGGGAGACAAACAGAGAAATTGGAGAAATTTGCAAAGAGTAAGTAGAGATTAAGGGTGGGAAGAAAATAGGTTAATTTTTAGGGCAAGAAAGAGGAGGGGCCCTTAAGAAGGGAAGGCAAGGGGAGGGAGAGGGAGGGAGGGAAAGACAGTGGTAAGAGCGGAATGAAAAAAGAGATTTCGGGTGACAGGGAGAGACGGAGAGATGAGAAAGAAAAAGAGCATGCAGTTATTACTGGGGAAAGAAAGCAGTGAAGGAAATGGATTTAGTACAAGTAAAGAAATAAGGAGAGAGTAATGGGGCAAAAAAGGTAAGACATATAACAGATGAAAAAAGTAAGACAAAGTTGTGACACAGGGAGGGAGAAGGAAGAGTGAGGTAAGGAGGGAGTGATAGAGGGGGAGAGGGACGAAAGAAAGAGAGAGGGCGGAAGGTAGGGACTGAGCAGATAGCTATAAAGAAAAGGGAAGGAGGGAAAAGGAAACTAGGGATGAGACAAATGATCCAGAGAGAGAGAGAAAGGAGGGGGAGGGGAAGTGCACAAACAGGCGCAGACAGATAGGTCAACAAATATTCAGAAAGTGTGTGTGTGTGTGTGTGTGTGTGTGTGTGTGTGTGTGTGTGTGTGTGTGTGTGTGTGTGTGTGTGTGTGTGTGTGTGTGTGTGTGTGTGTGTGTGTGTGTGTGTGTGTGTGTGTGTGTGTGTGTGTGTGTGTGTGTGTGTGTGTGTGTGTGTGTGTGTGTGTGTGTGTGTGTGTGTGTGTGTGTGTGTGTGTGTGTGTGTGTGCTTCCGTCCCTGTGTCACCCCTATAACATTATTCCATTTTTTCACCTGCGTGTTTTCCTCTTCTCTGCTTCACTTTCTCCTCTCACTCACTTTTTTTATCAGTATTTCTCCTGATTGCTCTTACCATTCCAAGTCTCTCTCTCTCTCTCTCTCTCTCTCTCTCTCTCTCGGAATAAAGAGATTGTTCTCTTAGTCTATATCTCCTTAATACGGCCACTTCCTGAGTTGTGGAATTTTGGTCACTTGAAAAAGACATACGTCGACTTAAAAAGAGTTCAGGAGACTAAGATATCATGTCCGCCTGAGGGCTGTGGGACTTTTTTAGTAGAAACTCGTAGAATACGAGGTCAGCTCATTAAAGTGTTTAAAATCTGGATGGGTTTCACAATCATTACATACAAAGTTGCTTACTCTAAACACGGACTCGGCACACAACCATGGTTGGAAGCTGTAAATGAAAAAAATTACCAGCAGAATTAAGCGAAAACTTTTTCACATGCAAGATCTGCTCTGCATGGAACTGACTCAACATGGACGTTGTTAACACTACAGTAGAGAAGTTTAAGGGATTCATCGGCAGGATCTTACACTAGAATAAATGTGAACTGGATATGCATTCCCAGGCAAACAAGAAGTATCTCCACGGTATGAGCTGCATAGTTATTAAGATCCTAACTTTTCCTTGTAACTCCTCTCTCTCTCGCTCTCGCTCTCTCTCTCTCTCTCTCTCTCTCTCTCTCTCTCTTTGTGTGTGTGTGTGTGTGTGTGTGTAAAAGAGGAGTCTACCACAGCAACATTTAATCACAGCAGATTTATTCTCTCTCTCTCTCTCTCTCTCTCTCTCTCTCTCTCTCTCTCCTGCTGCTGCTCAGCTCTGGAGGGTTGTAGGCAGAGGGAAGGGGACGGGCACACTCTCCCCACACGGTTAAAGACCGAGCCATGCATGCCTGCAATGCACCGAGGGGCAGAGCTCGCGTGCCACCGGACCGACCCCGTGATGCCTCTCTCTGCTCCAAGGCCTCCTCCTTCGCTGCGCTCAGCTCTGAATGGTTGGAGGCGGAGGGAAGGGCGTGGGCACACACTGCTGTCCCTCTCTCTCTCTCTCTCTCTCTCTCAGTGTAGTAAACCTTTTCCTAACTTGGTTTATGATATATACTGTACTATTCCGTTATTAGTTGTTCGGACTACACGTAGTTAGAATGGTGCTTGAAGTACAGAAAACCCTAGCTGGCTGTGAGCGAGAGTATGGAGGGTACCGGGTGGGGTATGGGGTCGGAGAGAACAGTGGGGGGGTTGGGTGGGAGTGGGGGACTATGAGGAAGGGAGGAGGAGGGGATACCTCTCCATCGAGCAGTGTTACAAACACGGAAAAGGAAACGAACTTATTCCGACGTCTGTACCTGTAGCTCACCTTGGGCAGATATCGACCCCTTGTTGCATGAACGCCCCCAGGGTGAACCACAGACTGTTGCAGATGCTGAAGTCGTTGCTGACACTGGACTTGCCGTACATCTCTGTCACCTGCCAGAGAAAGGAGGGTAGGAAATTGCTACGTGCTAATAATAATAATAATAATAATAATAATAATAATAATAATAATAGTGGTAGTAGTAGTAGTATAATTATTATTATTATTATTGTCATCAGTAGCGTCCTTGAACGTATATTAATCACGTCTCTCTCTCTCTCTCTCATACTATAAAGTATGCTTGCACCCAGTCGGCTTGCGCGGGCCGATTACACTTGGTTCACAGACTACACACACATCGAAAGCCACTCCAACACTACAATACACTTACAATAAATTCTCACCCTGCATACAATCTCTACTTGGTAGAGATACATTGGCTGTATCGTTCCCACTTCGGTTGGGATAGGCTGGTCCTGCAGTGGATACTCAAACGGCTGATATGCTAAATATATATATATATATATATATATATATATATATATATATATATATATATATATATATATATATATATATATATATATATATATATATATATATATATATATATATATATATATATATATATATATATATATATATATATATATATATATATATATATATATATATATATATATATATATATATATATATATACATATATATATATATATATATATATATATATATATATATATATATATATATATATTATACATATATATTATATATTATGTACTGTATATATGTAAGTACATAATATATAATATATATGTATAATATATATCATCATCATCATCATCTAATCCTGTGTTATCCCATGAGTAGCGTAACAGCCCGGGGCTAGGCAATTTAGTACTGATATTTAAGATGAGCAACCAGCCTCACTCATTCCTGAGTAGCATTATGTGAGCAATAAGCCCCAACCATCCCTTGGATATTAACCTACACAGGCTCAATCCAATTGGAGCTCCCTAATTACCCACTAAACCGCCAGGTACCATAATTTTGTTATATGATTACCACCCAGCGTAGGAAATGGTTTCATGGTGTACAGGAAACCATTTGGCTTGTCACTCAGTGAAGAGCCACCCGTAGACAAAAGGAAGATTGAAGAATGAAGGAAAGAAATACAGACGAGACTATATATATATATATATATATATATATATATATATATATATATATATATATATATATATATATATATATATAGCAGGGGAGTGAAAGATACAAATGGTAGATTACTAGTGGAGAAGGGAGAAAAAGTGAGCAGATGGAGAGAACACTTTAAAAGAATTGTTGAACGTAGAGGATGGAAGTAATGCGAGTATAAGTGGCTGGGGAATGGCTGGGAGAAGGAGGGAGGTGAGAAGACAGGAAGAAATCAGTAGGATAGAAGTTGTGGAAGCAGTGAAGAAAGTTAAATCGGGGAAAGCCCCAGGAATTGATGGGGTGTGTGGTGAAATGCTGAAGCATGGGGGAGAGATAGTAGTAGAATGGATGTGGAAGATGTGCAGATTGGTCTGGGAGGAAGGTAGAGTCCCGGAGGATTGGAAGTCAGGTATAATTATTCCCTTGTACAAAGGAAAAGGGGAAAAAGAAGTGTGTGGTAATCATAGGGGCATTTGTCTTCTTAGTATAATAGGAAAAGTGTATGGTAGGATACCTAAAGACAGAGTTAGAGAAAGAACAGAGAAATTAGTTGGAGAAGAACAGGGAGGCTTTAGGAAGGGAAGAGGTTGTGTAGATCAGATATTCATTCTTAGATCTTTAGTGGAAAAGTTTCTAGAGAAGGGAAAGAAGTTGTATGCGGCTTTCATGGATTTGGAGAAAGCATATGACAGGGTGGATAGACAAGGATTGTGGAAAGTGTTAAGAATATATGGAGTAGATGGGAAGTTGTTGAATGCTGTGAAGAGTATGTATGATGGTGCGAAGGCTGCAGTGCGTGTGGATGGTGAACTGAGTTAATTTTTCTCTTTGAAAGTTGGTTTGAAACAGGGATGTGTCATGTCTCCATGGTTGTTCAATCTGTACATGGATGGGGTAATAAAAGAGGTACAAGGTAGGGTAGTGGATGTTGGAGTGGCCCTGGTGAGAGAGGATAGTGTTTGGAAACTCCCTGTACTGTTGTTTGCAGATGATACTGTGTTGTTGAGTGAAGACGAAGGGGAGCTGCAAGGCTTGGTGGATGAGTTTGAGAGAGTGTGTAAGAAACGGAACCTAAAGGTGAATGTAGGGAAGTGTAAAGTGATGGTCTTTGAGAGAGGTGAAATTAGTGAATGTACAGCGAGGTTGGATGGTGAGGAATTGGAAAATGTGAGTACGTTTAAGTATTTGGGTAGTGTGATGAGTAAGGATGGAGGTTTGGAGGGTGAAGTGCTTGAAAGGGTACAGCAGGGAAGAAAGGTTGCTGGTTCTTTGAAAGCAGTGATAAGAAACAGGGAAGTGAGCATGGAAGTGAAAAAGTTACTACATGACAGTATTGTGATACCAACTCTAACGACGGAATTGAAGCTTGGACGTTGTTGGAAGGACACAAGTCAAGAGTGAGAGCAGTGGAAATGAGTTATTTAAGAGGAGCCTGTTGAGTCACGTGGAGAGACAGGCTGACGAATGAGGATATAAAGGAGCGTTGTGGTGTGGATGTGGATGTGATAGGAAGCGTTATGAGGAACACACTGAGGTGGTTTGGCCATGTGGAGAGGATGGAGGGTGAAAGACTGACGAAGAGAGTGTATGTGAGTGAGGTGGAGGGGGGAAGAGGGAGGGGGAGGCCGAGGATGAGATGGAGGGATGGGGTGGAGAGGTATATGAGAGAGGGGGGTGTGAGTTGGGAGCAGGGCAGTGAAATGGCGGGGGACAGGGCGACTTGGAGGCGATTTGTTTGTGGCCACCCCAAACGGGATTGAGGCGTCTGGCAATATATATATATATATATATATATATATATATATATATATATATACCTAGGCTGCTTCCCCCAAGGAAAGGGAGGTAGCCGAGACAGGACGACACACTCCCCATTTACTCATCCATTCAAACACATTCATTCGCATCTTAGCCCCAAAGGGGAGAACGGACAGATCTTCACTGCACCACACCGCACAAGGGTCAACTGCGCAATGCAATCAGTGACATCCGCAGCAGGGCCCGACAGCAGAACTGGTTTACCCCTGCCACATCATAACAGACCCATCCCCTTACCCGCACCTGACCTGACTATATATATATATATATATATATATATATATATATATATATATATATATATATATATATATATATATATATATATATATATATATATTTCTCAGAATGTCATTTAAGAGTATCATAAATATTCGGCTAAAAATAGGAACAATATTATGACCGCGACTATGCATCAAAATTTTCGCAAGCCTCATAAGATACCGCGACTATACATCAAAGTTTTTGCATGCCTTATATGATACCTTAGGGTATAATTTGAATCAAACCTACAGTAAGGTCGTTTAAATATTTCAGAACGGGATCTAATCATATTCACAATTTTAGCAGAAATACCTACGTAACAGCAAGACCAGAAAAATTGTTGTTGAAAACTGTGTAATATTTGAAGATGTATGACAGAACAAAGTACCCTAAAGGAGCAAGGGAAAATTTAAATTATCATGGTTACTAATTGTATTGAAAAACTGTGAACGGTAATCACTTAGTGAATAATACTATGCCATTACTTAACATAAAAAAGCAGAAACCACTAAAGCCAAAAACAAAACCAAACTGCACTCACTTGGGTAGAAAAACATCAAGGTACAATTCCGTCCAGAGATCTACACTAAACAAGGTTCGAAACTGAGCTAGTGAACAGGCCACACACATACTGGAACAATGAAGCACTATCATGAACACTGGACATCGAACACGGACCCTATGAAACCACGAAACATTATTGGCAAGACTAGTTTTAGGATTATGCATCTTAATTAATATACAGTACTTTAACCGTGTAATGTATCCCCATGATCCCAAACGTACCAATAATTTGAAATTCTCTGTGAGAGGGCATTTTTTGCACAGTGAGTGATTTCTTAGCAGTAATGAAGTACACAGTGTAAAATATTCTCAGATCAGTAACTTTTCACTGTGTTCCAAAGCTGATTCGGAACACCCTACTGAAGCATGCCAAAGACCATGCCTGATAGGTAAGACAAGCAAACCTGTATGCAACATTTTAACATGACTGGTTCACATGCAGTCTTCAGTACCTAGCATTCTGAAAATGTCGATCAAAAACAGTCCCAAAATTAATACTAGGGAAGCTGTTTCTTACGATATTTTCGGCTACCGTATATAATTTACAGCTTATCTTGCCATAACGTGTTGCACTTTCAATCTGCAAGCGTCACACATAACTTTCATTAACTCCTACTGGACTCTTGTAACAATATAACTGCCTATTAGCTGATAGACTAAGCTACAAGTGATTACGATGACACATTATTCAGTTCTTGCGACAACCAGACGATTTTATTCAGCTCAGGGGAGCTTTGCTAGTAACAATGCTATTACGGATTGGTATATCTAACTCATCCAGGTCGAAAAGTCTGTCCGGATGTAATTAAAAGAAAATGGTAACAGGTAAACGGCAAATATCACTGGGCTGATGACATATTTTGTGTGTTATTCTCGCAACTTCAGTCCAGACGATTTTATTCAAGTTTGACGAAATCATCTATAGTGATGGGGTTAGAAAAAGCCCCCTGTGCCCTTTTAAAACTTGATTTTCCTCCTAATGCAGAATAAAGTCGCCTGAGAGGAGCAAGAATAAAATTAATAATCTGAGAAGTGGTTAAGATGCGAAAAAATAATGGCACTGGAATCTGAAGGGAGCATCAACCAACAGCCAGTCTTTGTTTTCCATGTGACAGCAGGTCGACCACTTAGTATACTGAATATACAGTATATTTGCTGACGAAGTTTCCTACGTGTCTGTCGATTTTAAACTCCTAAAAAAAAGTTTTATTGGCAGTGATGCGGTGATGTGAAGCGTTTGTGTGTGTGTGTGTGTGTGTGTGTGTGTGTATAAACTTGACAGCCCGTCCACTGAGGCTCAGCAGTTCTTTATAGACAGCAGTTACTTCCCTAATCACATTAAACATCACCTCACCAGCACATTCCCCTAAGTAGCTCACCTTCCACTCGCTGGGGCTGAATCTGCTGACGAGGAACAGGACGACGGAAACCCCTAGGTAGGCGAAGACGATGCAGGTCCAAATCTCGTGGGAGAGTGGCGACATGAAGCTGAACACTCCGGGTTTCTCCTTGGCGGGTTTCTTGATCATGATGGAGATGCCTTGGGTCATGAAGGGCTTGGTGAAGTCGATTACCTGTTCCCTCGAAGATGTGATGGTTAGTGGCGCGATCGCTATGTCCGCCTCCTGTTGCCCAGAGATAATGTATGAGTTTGGAAGTATGCTGGAGCCTTTATAAACGAAGCAAAGTGGAGAAAACAAAAATATTAATCATCATCATCATAACAGTTATGTATCGTGATGCTGACAATTCTCTGTGATGCCGATAATTAATAATGATAACTGATACACAAACCGTTTTGCGTTATGCTCCAGTATACCCCCCCACACACACACGCCAACCCCCTTTACCGAAATACAGACATACAAAGACCCCCAACACTTTCCAGTCACCATCCTCCCCTTTTACACACACACACACACACACACACACACACACACACACACACACACACACACACAAACAGTTCATTCACTTTCACACACAACCCCTTCTCTTCCCACGACACACATTGATATCTGTTTATTTGCTACAGACTATATATCTCATTAAGTCCACGGAACCGCTTATATTACAATACAATAGCGGCTGCCATTAACGAATATACTCGTACAGTAAAGGAGGAACTTATCTTTCTCAATGCTCAGCTCTTCAGCCAGTCATGTCCCTCCTTATACAGGCTGAGGTTTCATTCATAAATTACATGTCCTTACTATGGTTAAGTTACCAAAAATCTCCACACGCAAAATTTTGACATACGTTCCACCTGGTAAACTGTGCCATATGTAGTGTGGCTTTAGATCCATTCTAGATTAACTCCATCAGTTCGAGGAAGTTAGACATCCTCCTCATCCTTATACTTCAGTTTCTAGTTGACAAGCAAAGTTGCTGTGGTGGAATTAAGTTAATCTCCTCTTTTTAGTATTACTGTTTATCCACCTCATCCTCTCATTATTATTATTATTATTATTATTATTGCTACTACTACTACTACTACTACGACCACCACTATTATCATTATTTTTATTAGTGATCCTCCTTTTCCTCCTCTTCCCTCTCTTATCTTTCCTGTCCCCTCTTGTCTGTCACGAGCTGGCGCGATCCTATATTTAAATAGACTCGTGACATTGAACTTTGGTGGGAAACCACGAATTCTAGTGGAATCCCAGTATGTATCACTCAGTCAACCGCCACGTATTCACCCGATCGGGAGTGTTTTCAGAACAATTTTTCACTGTTTCATAAGTGATCGTCTTTGTGTGCGACATTAGCACCTCCGCTGAGTGATTTATTGTGGGTGTGTATCGCTCGCACTAAATACGTTGGCCGTTAGCAAGCACGGCCGGCACTCGCCCCTCTCTCACATTTTGAAGTCAGTCAGAATTTGAGTGTCATGGAAGCAGGTTCGATTGGGCCCAGTGTGGAGCAGTGCCGCCGTTGTCCAGCAAGTTCCTAAATTCCCACCTAGTGTGAACCGGCGAGAGGTTTAGCGTGTGCAGCGTCCTTCCTCAGCAACAATGCCCAGTCCATTTCGCTTAGCCCACTTTCTGACCAGTATTTTTCTTTCGTTATTCCTAGGTTTAAGAGTTTAACTTTTGAGTGAATGAGTGATTGTGTTCTCCTTATTTTGAATTCATTTTGGAACATGTAACGTAAATTTATCTCATTGTAATCAATGAATTTACGGTTGCTTTTCTCTTGAGCTTAATGTAATGTAAACTCGTGTTTTATTTCTCCACATTAAGCTTATTTTAGTTATAGCTCCTAGTTTGCATAAACGCTTTGCATTATTCATAACTGGTATTTAGGCCAGTCCTTTTTATTAACTTAAATCCACTGTGCAACCAGGAATTAATGCACCAGCAAGAACCTGTTTATCATTAATAGCATTAGTTATTGATTGTCAGGGGTGGAGTCACTTTCTCCAGAGGCTAACAGTACCAATAAACAGCACGTGTGAGTAATTAGTCTCTGCTGTGTACTGTTGAGAAAGTTTATAAATTCTCGTCCTTAGAGAATCGGCGAAGTAAGCCGACATAAAGTAGTCACTGGTTGATTTTCACAAGTCAATTCTTTGTCCTTGTTCTCAAGCAACATTTTAAAGTATCAAGTATTATTGGATATTATTCTTTAATATTGCATATTTCTTCAAAAACCCTGTGACATCTGGTGACCTCATTCCAGGATATTAACTCCTAGCTCTAAAGTTATTTACGAGACAATACTCACTCACTCATACTTAGGTATTTATCATTAACCTGCCCCATCCCAACGTTTTTGGACCTTTTTTTTTTTTTGGCTCAAACATCCGCTTTTGGTGAGAAACATCGAAAATTCATAAAGAAATCACTCACCTGAGGTTTAAAATACCGGATATTGGTACGAGTACTTCCTTACCTGACTGGGTTTTCTAACAGGCTGGCACCAAAGAAAACGAGTTCTATGGGAGGGTAACTATTTTATCCACTCATAAACAGTCTTTATTTATTTACTTGGTACGAATTTATATGTAGTACAAGAGTATATTGGTTTTCAAACAGTAATATAGGCATTATAAGCGTTGTTTCACTCACTAACTCATCACCATTCATGACCTTTTTTTTCCCACATTACCTGATCATCATTTCTGACTGTTTCTTCCTCTAATGCTATGTAAACTTTGTCCTCCATATTGTCATCGATTGGGGAATCACTCTGGCCCTGAATGTCTTTATTGGCCAGGTCACTGGTAACAGGTGAATTGCCGAGACAATGGTGTGCAGAGGGGGGGGGGAGAGGTTATGCGGTGTAAGGCATTGTTCCTGCTTGGCATCTTGTAGAGGAATAGAGGAAGGTGTCCCGTGTATACGTGCCAAAAACCACTCGCGAAATCACTCGCGAAAATTGAAAATTGTGCACATTAGGGACCTTGCAATGTTGCCACGTTAATTCACGTCGCCGGGACGGCGCGGGTTAAAGTCTATAGGCACTATCTTACTGGTGATTATTGATTCAGTTCTATTAATTTTACATAATAGTTTTCACAGTCAATTTGTTTAATTTTCTTTCTTTACCAGTTTAACTATATAAAACTGGTCACCACTAACCTGTACCTATATTCTTTATTCTTGATTATTGGCATCTTTCTCTGCAAAATTGCAGTCAGTACTGAGTCTCTAGTTCACTTAGATTGAGTTAGCATCATGACTACCAAGGTCTATGTACAGGAAGCTAAAGATATGGGGCTTACTGACCCCGAGAAAATAAAGGACTATGTCCTCTCTCGGTTTAATTACGACCAGCAACGCGAAAATGATGCTCGTGAAGAGCGTCAAATTCAGTGTGAGGAACGAGAATATGAGTGAGAACAGCGCGAGGAACGCAAGAGAGAATGCAAACATGAGCGAAAACAACGCGAACTCGAGTTAGAACACGAGCGAAAACTATGCGAACTCGAGGTAGAACGCGGGCGAAAACAACGCGAACTCGAGTAAGAACATGAGCAAGAACAGCATGAGGAACGAGAACATGAACGTCCCGAGCGAGAAATGTGCGAAAAACATGAAATTGAGATTTTGAAGCTCAAGCGAGACTCCTTGGCTTCAGACACATCTGGTGCAGCTGGCCCAAGCTCCACGAGCGCTATCCCTGCACATATTATGGTGACCCCACACATCAAGCTTCCTCCATACAAGGGAAGGCGAGCGAATCGAGCCATACATAGCTCGTTTTGAAGATATGGCTCAACTGTACCAGCTGGATGATGCAGTTAAGTGGTTTCAGTTTCTTAGCCTGTTTGAGGGCCCTGCCCTCGATATTCTCCACAGAATTCGTGGAGACAATCTCACGTATGAGATGATGAAGGCCGCACTCGTCAAAGCGTATGGTCTCACAGTTGACGACGCCAAGAGTCAGTTCATGAGGGCATGTCTACAGGAAAAAGAGACTGCCGTTCAGTTTCTTGACCGGCTTACTGCTTACTTAGATGAGTGGATGGAGAAAGATGAAACTCCTTCCACGCGTGAGGGGATAATTGACCTTATGCTGCGCATGCAGCTAGAAAAGTCGTGGCCTACTGAACTTATGGCTCAGCTTAAGATCTGCCAGGTAAGAGATGCCAGCCAAATGGTGAAGAAGGCTGATGCATTCTTCACTGCATACGGATATCAAACTCGCAAGCAGCATACCTGGAACAGGAAAGCTGATAAATCTGGGAAACCATCTCAGACTGAACCCCAGCAACAAGGCCATTCTCAGAATAATGGCCAAGGTCCAAAACCGCAGAAGAAGGACCAGGGGCAAAACACTCAGAAGCCTGAGTGGAAGAGGTACAACAAGTACCCTAACCAGCAGCAGTATCAGCCACGCAACCGACCGTCGGGACTATCCTTTTCAGCACCAGCCCCTCAGAGGCAGGAGGCGAACGCAGCCTTTGTTCCTCAGCAGCAGCACGGCGGTGTCGTCCCTAGCAGTATGGGTACTTCCTCACAGTTCTCTAGTCCCCCAGCAACAGTGAACGCTCTGCCACAGGAGGTCAATGCTCCATCTCCCCCGACAGTGAGTAGGACCCCTCAAGTATCTAATTCTCAGGGCACCATGTTTGCCGCATCATTTATTCAGCAGCCTCATGAGTGGTTGGCTGCTTCCTCCACAGGCCCTCCCACAGGTGACAGTGCCTTCCTTGTTTAGCCAGGGTTTATGGGAGGCATTCCTGTGAAGGTCCTGAGAGTTAAAGGGTCCTCAGGTTGCTCTGTCAGGCAGAGTCTAGTTCGGCCTGAGGAGTACACAGGTCGACAGATCCAAGCTAACCTTATTGATGGATCAGTGAGATTGTTCCCTGAGGCACGTATCCAGGTGGCATCTCCATTTTACACTGGTATGACAGACGCAGTTGTCATGCCAGAACCTTTATTTGACCTTATCATAGGCAATATTCCCGGTGCCAAGTATAGCTGCACTGAAGATGATGCTACTCAGACTTCGGCTGCAGTAACACGAGCCATGGCTGAGGCTCCAAACTGTGTCACCCCGGTGACCATTGAATCACTGCAAGAGCTGATGTGTAGCCAAGTTGTTCAAGAACAACAGTCTGACCCGACACTTGCTGCCATGCGAAAGAAACAAAAGGGTAGAGTGATAAAGTATTCAGGGAGAGGTCAAGCCAAGTTCCTTCGTAAACAAGGACGGCTCTACTGTGAATCACGAACACCCTAGGGCGTGGTTGGACTGCAGTTTGTTGTTCCCACTAAGTACTGCCAAGCAGTGTTACAATGGGGTCATTGTTCAGCTTCAGGAGGTCACATGGGCAAAAGGAAGACCCAGGGCCATATCTGTGCTGACTTTTTCTGGCCAGGGATGGGACGAGAAATAGATAGTTTTGTGCATTCCTGCAATGTGTGTCCATGTACCATTAATCAGGGACATGTCCCTCCTGCTCTGTTTGAATCCACACCCATAATCTCTGAGTCAGTTGAGAGAGAGGGCAGTGGTGAAGGGGGTGCAGATCTGACGTCTCACCCGTTGGCCCTACAGGACACAGTATGTCCAGGGCCTGTACATACATATGTACCATAAGTTAAGGGGGAAGTTTGAGAACCTCGCAGAGACAGTCCGAGGCTGTGTATGAATCACCTTGTGGAACGTCTCGAGCTGTGGGCCTCTCTGAGGATTCTTGGAGAATGCCCATTATCCACATGAGTGTTCACACCCACGGTGGGTGTTAAAATGTGACCTGCCCAAGACTGGGTAGGGATTCTCAGTTTTCTGTAATTAATCATGAGTGTAGTGTTAGGTTAACCAGTAAACTGCTTGGTCTAGGAAATTTGTAAATTCAAGAACTGACACGTTTCCTGGTTAATAATGTTAGGTTAACTAGTAAACTGCCCGTTCTCAGAGATTTGTAAATTCAAGAACTGGCATGTTTCCTGGTTAATAAGCATTAACCAGTAAACTACAAGAGTTCTGAGAGATTTGTAAATCCAAAGACTATGTTTCCTGGTTAATAATAACATAAGTACTGATTGCTAGGCAGAGAGAGAGAGAGAGAAATGACACTTTTGATGCTCCACCTTGATTCCTTTCGCAGGTGCAAGTGGCAGGTGCAGCATTGTCATGTAGATCAGCTGGTCGTCCCTGTCACATGCTGCCGCCTCTTCTCTTCTGCCTCGTCGTCTCTTTATTATTAATTTTTATTACATGATTTTACACATAGGCACAGTTACACCACAACTGTCACGCCTACACCGTGTATTACATACATCATGCTACATAACAATTAGTTGTTTATGTAAATGTAGCAAACTTTTCGCTCAGTTTGACCTGAGTACAGGATTTTTCACCGTCGTCACGGAGTTTTTTCCTCAAGCTTGCTTTTATTAACGTAAATATGAGGTTTTTTCACTCACTGGCGACTGTGACTTTCTCCTGTAGCAGGATAGCACACACACACACCACAGTGTGAATCTTGTGTGACTGAGTTAGGATTTATATGTATGTAAATTGAAAAAAAATTTTATCCTCAAGGAAAAAAATTTTTGATTTTGATGGGGCGTAATGTCACGAGTTGGCGCGATCCTATATTTAAATAGACTCGTGACATTGAACTTTGGTGGGAAACCACGAATTCTAGTGGAATCCCAGTATGTATCACTCAGTCAACCGCCATGTATTCACCCGATCGGGAGTGTTTTCAGAACAATTTTTCACTGTTTCATAAGTGATCGTCTTTGTGTGCGACATTAGCACCTCCGCTGAGTGATTTATTGTGGGTGTGTATCGCTCACACTAAATTCGTTGGCCGTTAGCAAGCACGGCCGGCACTCGCCCCTCTCTCACATTTTGAAGTCAGTCAGGATTTGAGCGTCGTGGAAGCAGGTTCGATTGGGCCCAGTGTGGAGCAGTGCTGCCGTTGTCCAGCGAGTTCCTGAATTCCCACCTAATGTGAACTGGCAAGAGGTTTAGTGTGTGCAGCGTCCTTCCTTAGCAACAACGCCCAGTCCATTTCGCTTAGCCCACTCTCTGACCAGTATTTTTCTTTCGTTTTTCCTAGGTTTAAGAGTTTAGCTTTTGAGTGAGAGAGTGAGTGTGTTCTTCTTATTTTGAATTCATTTTGGAACATGTAACGTAAATTTATCTCATTGTAATCAATAAATTTACAGTTCTTTTCTCTTGAGCTTAATGTACTGTAAGCTCGTGTTTTATTTTTCCACATTAAGCTTATTTTAGTTATAGCTCCTAGTTTGCATAAACGCTTTGCATTATTCATAACTGGTACTTAGGCCAGTCCTTTTTATTAACTTAAATCCGTTGAGCAACCAGGAGTTAATGCACCAGCAAGAACCTGTTTATCATTAACCCCAAATGTGCAGACAATGGACAGCCGACCCCCCCCCCCCCGGGTGGCGGGGTTCGATCGCGGTCTGAGTACCTGTAGGAAAATATTAGCCAAAAATCAGAGATTAACCCTAGAGCATTATACTTGGTATGGCAGATAGTACTTACATTCGGCTTTCTCCAGAGACAGGTGTTGAGCCTTCGTGGACTACCCAAGAACTTGTGGAGACTTGCAAAGTTGGGTAACAAAATCTTCACTTTCACACCTCCAGCAACCCGGTTTCCCCTCTACCACAGCTTCATTCTGTCACAGTAAACTTTATACTACAACGTACAGGTAGTTTGGAATCCATATTTGTACAATAAGCACTGAAAATAAGGCTAAAATCAATGAAGCGTATGGCCGACATGCAGCGCGGCGGCGGTCTTCCCGTCACTCAACAAACATTTCCATTTTCACGGCTAAAAACACATATACTACATTATTTTCAATCATATTACTTCCCAAAAGATCACTGCAGCGTGCTTTTTATTCTGCCTGACGCCCGTCACTTTATTCTTGTTCCTGTCGGCTGCTAGCACTGACTCAGAAGAGCTAGAACTCGCCATACGAGTAATGTCACTTTGAAAGCCTGCGGTAAACTGACGCTAAACAGGGGCAAACCGTGCGAAAAAAGCTAGTGTGACAACTGGGGAGACAAGCGTTTCCTATAAGCATAAACTGCTTGTGAGAGGAGAGCACAGATTTACAGTTCTGAGCAGTCAGAAAGCTGCCATGTATCACAGCCAGGCTGGCCGGGCCGTGGTGGGGGGGGAGGGGGGGAAAACGCGATACTTGGCAACAACGGAGGTCAGTAGTACAAAGGTAAAGTATGCTAATTGTAGCTAAAGGGTGGTGGTACTGATAGACAATACCAGCTGGAACATCGTTGCCCGTGTTTATTCAAAATTAACTCGAATCGCAAATGCGACGATCCACCGTTATGTCCTTTTTGGCGAGCGTGGCAAACGCAACGCCCTGCGTTTTAGGGGTTAATAGCATTAGTTATTGATTGTCAGGGGTGGAGTCACTTTCTCCAGAGGCTAACAGTACCAATAAACAGCACGTGTGAGTAATTAGTCTCTGCTGTGTACTGTTGAGAAAGTTTATATATTCTCGTCCTTAGAGAATCGGCGAAGTAAGCCGGCATAATCATTGCTTGATTTTCACAAGTCAATTCTTTGTCCTTTGTTCTCAAGCAACATTTTAAAGTATCAAGTATTATTGAGTATTATTCTTTAATTTTGCTTAGTCACAAAAACCCCGTGACATCGTCATTACCTTCCACTTCTTTTCTTTCTTCCTCTCCTTTGTTTTTCTGTTCTTATTCACCTTTCCTCTGCTCCTTTACCCCCTTATTTTGCTCCTCCTCCTCCCTTACATTCTTCTTCCTCCAACTCCTCCACTTCCTCATCTCCTCTTTTTCGGCATCTCTCTGTTCCTTGTCCACCTACTCTCCTCCTCCTTCTCCTCCTCCTTTTATTCCATCTTTTGGCATTTTACACTCCCTCTTCCCACCTTCCTATCTTCTTCCTCTCGTCCCCTTTCTTCTCTGTCTCCTCATTACATCTGGGTGTTATTTCACAGCAGTGTCTGACATTGAGTGGTGCATATTTTCTTCCTTCAGTGCATTAGGAGTCCCCAGATGAAAGATATGTCTTGCCGTAAATTAAGCTCATTCACACAAGTTTCGACCTGAAAGATTTCACATAATCATTCCGTGAAGAAAGAAAAACCCGGCAAAACAGTGACAGAAAATAACTTTAAATCAATATAAGGGTATTTTACGGACACCAGTCTGTTGACTCGCCTGTGATAACAGGCAGACATCGAGCGATCATACTCGAAACCCAATAATGAGATAGCAAGACCTCAACACATTCCTCTGAGTACAGTGTTGTGGGTGATGGATTGTCTGTGATGTGGTACGGTATTCCTGGCTGCAGCTATGCATTGTAACACTATAGTTCAGTTAACGGACTAAATCACTAGCACTTAAACATATAAACTGTAGTGCCTCTCTGTTATTTTGTTTTTGTTTTTTCTTGGAGGAAACAATTTGTGGGCTCCTGACCTTTGGTTCTTTCTTCCTTGAATTTAAAAAAAATCGTAAATAATAAAAGTGAAAATTAAGGTAATCACGATAATTGACCAACAAAAGCCAATGATTCCGCATTTGCTGTGTATCACCTGAGAGGAGAGTAATGCAATTATCTCCATCCCCGAAGGAACCAACAGACTGAGTCGAGCTCATACCACTGAAAGCATATTATTACATTACAACAGAATATTTAACCCTTGCACTTTAAGACATGCCTCCACATATCTATACAGTTATAAAAACATTATGTAGTAACTGGGGCTACACAATAGGATAATTACGATTAACTACCAGACTGGTATAACGAGCACCCTAACAGTTCTAATTCATGACTAACATAAATGTGCCGGTAAACAGCAGCTATGCATAATAAATAAATACCTTCCAAGTGTGAAATCATATCCTGGTCAAACAAAGCAGCCACATTCTCCCTAAAACAGCTGGACACAGACCTCAGGCCACTCACTCACGCTCACGGTCACACTAGCGGAGTACACCAAACAAATGTCAAACTAGATCCACACTGGAAATTAGGTAACCTTCACCATTAACCCTGATAAATATATTGTCTATACACATGTGAATCTCTGTGTATTATATATATTATGTACTACTATTTCATTTCATTGCTTTATATTTTTATATTATTTTCCTTTTCTCTATAGAATATTTTCAGAACTGGGGCTCTGTTTATTCGAGTTGGCTTCTTCACGAATAACCCGGGTACTATTTTACACAAACTGTCACAAACAATGCTGAATTCACAGTTTATATATTATTACCTTATGTTATTATATATTTTTACATTATTTATATTAAGGTAAGGATTCCTGGGATTTGCATGGTGAATGAATGGGTATGCAGCCCACTTCTTTGAGCATACTGCTGATTAGTTCTCCGACTAAACGTATTTTTTTCCTATTCCTCGCTTGCTGTACCCAACCTAACCCCACCTGCAGATGTTAAAAGAGCGGGATGTTGTTGTTGTTGTTGTTGATGATGATGATGATGATGATGGTCTAAATACATTACGATGATGATGATCTAAACACGTTACTATTGGTAATTTAAGAGTTTCTGCGAACAGTATATTTATACTGTACACTCCCCATAATGATAGTTCACGGTAGTAGAAATAATAAGGTCTTTAGTACACACCACATAAATAATTTATCATTAATACAATGATAACACGTTTTAAGTTATCAGATTTCTGGGTTTCTCATCAAAGAGAAATGTTTTGACTAATGCTTGTGAGATGGACCCAGGGTAAATACATCTTTATTTATCTATTCAAACACCTATCTATATTCATTTATCTATCCACCCATCCAATTTGTCAATTCTGTCTGACCCTGCATCGCGAGAGAGAGAGAGAGAGAGAGAGAGAGAGAGAGAGAGACTAACTTGACTGACGCTTCCTCTTCCTCTTCAAAGAGGATTATTAGGTTGCACATTTTATAACAAAAATAAATCTATAAGTGTTTTTTTTATCATATATATATATATATTTTTTTTTTTATCATTTAAAAGCAGGGCAGTAATCTACATCAAGAATAATTTTTGGTGGCAGGTTATTTATACAGGAACCTGGGGGGATTCTCTCTCTCTCTCTCTCTCTCTCTCTCTCTCTCTCTCTCTCTCTCATTTTAGAAGATTTTTATTCACCGTTTGGGAGACTTGTTGTAAAGCGAGGTTAATGACGGCAATATAATCCCACTAGTTGTATGCTGAATAAACTTAGTTCGGAGATGTAAGACTAGACTTACAAATACATCATGTGAGAGAATGAGTTAAAAGAAAATGGAGAAGAGAAAACCAATGGAGGGTAACTGAAGTAAAATTAAGGCAACACTGACCTGTCTCACCAGCTCCCGCACCATGCCGTCCCAGCCACCGTACTGGCCATCGTTCTGGCCACCGTACTTGTTGTCCTTCACGAGTTGCAATGTATCTGCGAAAAAAAATCCCGAGAGTAAATAGGTTAACAGATAAATAAGCCAGCATGAATAAGAGCATATGATTATATGTAAATTGCTGGGCAAAACGATTGTTCTTCAGAGTTTTTAATTTCTAGGGGAAACTACAAAAAAAAAAAAAAACTGTGGCTAAGTACTGTACATTAACAAGAGGAAATCGGCAAGGAAACAACAACAAAGATGTGATCAAGAGAAAATACAATATAGCCTTAACACGTTGCAATGTGTCTCGGGGGAAATAGACGCGTGAGTAAACAGATTAATAGGAAAGAAGGCAGCACGTATACAATAACAACCATGTGACAGAAAGGAAACCCTACATTGCGCGAAAAAAAAATGCCATTATTAAACAAGAACACTGACAGCCCATACCTCCACTAAGGCAACCTGTTTTCTTTTTTAACTGTTTTTCAGACCTTGACCTTTGGCCTTTTTTTTTTAAATCCAAATTTAATCACTTGTCCCTCTGATATGCCAGTCATTATACTAAACAAAATAGTCTGAGGTTACAGACGGGATGATGATGATGCCCTATTTCCTCAGAATTATGTGGGATACCCCAGAAATACTACTTTACCCTCTAACACCTTCTCATTGTAGTGAAGGGAATCTCTAATGCACAATAAATATCTCCTGCACGTCGAACTCTATAACAAATAATAATAAATAACTGCCAGTAAAGAAAGAATATGTCTCCAAAAATAACACTTTCACAATCTATAAACGCTTTCATTTATTCTGCACAGGCAATCACAAGACGGTTATATTCAGCTCTAAGAAATATTTCTAGTCAAAGAATTGATACCTCACGATTAACTTTTTGCTCAACTAGAAACTTCCTCAGCTAAAGAAAATGGTAGGAATTTTTCATGAATATAATACCAAAGTGCGGCCACGTTAGCTAAAACATTAACACACATCTCTTTATTTCTGACATTTCCACTTCAACACTTTAAAATCGAGTACTTTTTTTTTTTTTTTTGTTCCACCCCTTACATTGTTCTAACCCTCCCTCCTTTTTTATCTCCTAACCTACACACCCAGTGACCGCCTTAACATTCAAGGAACAATTACTGTTGGTTAAACAGCTATTTGATTAAGTGTCAGAGGGCAGCTAAGGAGAGAGTGTGAGAGGGTCGCCCCGAAGAATTCGTCCTCAGTGGAGCCGATTCTACTTCGATCTGCTCCTAGCAACTGAACCGCATCATGTTACCAACCACAAGACCTTCCCCCATCCTGACATACAATGCAAACATTTCCTAGGACTCTAAAAATGCACAAATATTGTTATACCTTTGGGACCGTAGGTACGTCAACAACGACGCGTATACAAGCTACGACGTTAATGAAAGATCGATGAACACTTCTAGGCTTTATTCCTTCTTGGCATGGGTGAGGCACACTTGCAAAACACTGACTTTTCTCTCCCACGATAACTCTGTCCTCCACTCATTACTACTCGTTCACTTTCCATTCACTGACTCGCTGACGCTCCCTTATTAACTCTGACTACTCCATCCTTCACTGATTATCTCTCCCTGTCTGACTCAATAACTCTCTCTGTCTCTGTCCGTCCACCACTAACTCACTGACTGAATCACTAACTGTGCACCTTCTCACTGCTCTCTGATTGTTACAGACTCTGACTCTCGCTCACCGACCCGCAATAGCATGCAAACTAAAAGTCCGCTACTCTCTGTCTCACTGACTAAACACGAACTGATCCCCATGCACACAACCCACTCCATCTGTCACTCTTGGCTAACTGATAGCGGGGCAGGTCCTTTTTAAATACCCCTCCCCCCCTGGCAGCCCAGAACACACTCAAGCCCAGGAGAGAACTCACACTGTGATGCAATAATGCACATTCTAGAGCCTAGGACAAAACTCACATTTTCCCATGCAATAAAGCACTTAAATACAGAACAGCAATAATGACATGAACTAATTCCTAAGGAAAGAAAGTAAACAAAACACACATTCCGAAATTTCCAGGGTGTTCCTTGTATCTCAATATACAAACATTAACCTAATCCTATGCCACAAAACATAATTTCTATAAGTTTCCTCGCATTTCCAGATATAAAACACTAGCCTAATCCTACCAGCATAACAGTATCTATCTCAAGCGAAGCACCAAAAAAATAGTGTATTACAGAATGATGGAGTTTGAAAATTACAAAAGTCCCTCCTGTATTGTAAAAACACAAAACTTTTTACTTTTTCAACTACGGTAACTTCCTTACATCTTTGGTAAGATGGAAGGCAAAAAAACAACCAAGAATTCTCAGAAAAAAAAAAAAAATCAGTATATCTTCTTCTTCCTCCAACACAAAAAGATGGAGTATTTATGTTGAATAGAAATCTGCTTACACAAATACCTCTTGAAAAAGAATGGATAAAGATACGAAGCTCTCCAACTTACTCTCCCCCCCCCCTAAATACACCGAAAAATCAAATACTCCCACATAATTCTGTGGAAACAGGGCAAGATGTCAGCGGGACCCTTAGTTTCGCCCTCGTAACGATCATTCCCAGAAATTTACCTAAGATACCCCAGAAATACTACGTTATCCTCTAATACCTTCCCATTTTCCAGCACAAGCCCCCAAACTCATATACTGTACTCACAGTTAATTCCGAGGAAGGATGCCAAGAGGTCAGCGAGGTCTTTAGCGTATCCCTCGTAACGATCATTGCCAGTGTAGTTACCGTCCTTCCTTAGCATCAAGAACGGCTTTTCCTGTGATGAGAGAATACGGAGCCGCTATATTATCTCAGGGAAAATGGGATCACACTGATCTTTCAACTGTTTAATACTCGTTTATATAAAAGTCCTCATTCATAAAGTGAGAGAGAGAGAGAGAGAGAGAGAGAGAGAGAGAGAGAGAGAGAGAGAGAGACGCACCAATATGGATGTAACGATGTAAGATCTGTTAGCCATCACCCGGTCAGTCATGTGGCTCGTGTACTTGACCGCCACTGTTTCCAGTCCTCGTGTGTCGCTCCACGTCCCGATCTGAAAGAGAGAAAAAAATTAACGAATGAATGAATAAATAATCTACCGCCAGGCAACAAAAGCCTTGTGACAAGGTAGAAAATGATAACGGCAGAGGAATGTGGTAATTTTAAAGGTTAACTACGTGTATGTACGACAAACGAAGGAGACGAGTAATTATGCACTAGAAAGGACATTAACGTGGCAAAGAAAGGTCATAAGACGAGTAACAGATAAAGAGGGAGATTCACAGATAATGTCACCGACTGAAGGCGGCCTACGGGGTCAAGCCAGGTGTGGGAAGAAATACTTGAATGAAATTTGCCGATGTACACACGGCTGGAAAGTTCCCCCTTCCTTCCTCCCTCTGCCTCATTCTTCCTCCACACCTCTTCTCCCTCTCCTTCTCCCTTTCCTCCTCCTCAACCCCTTCTCCCTCTCCTTCTCCTCCTTCCTTACACCTTCTCTCGTTCCTTTTCTCGTTCCTAACCTTTCTCCCTCTCTCCCTTATTCCCAACACTTCTCCCTCTCTCTCTCTCGTCCTCCTCCACCTTTCATTCCCAACACCTCCTCCCTCCCCTTCTTCTTATTACCCACTTCTCCCTCTACTCCTCCCCAATTCCTCCTCCCCAGCTCCTTCTCCCTCTTCTCCTCCTCCCCAAACCTTTCTCTCTCTCCCTCTTCTCTTCCTCTCTCCAGACCCCAAATCCCCCCCCCTCTCTCTCTTTCTCTCTCTCTTCCTTCTCAACCCCATCTTCCTCTAACCTCTTCAGCCCTATAATTTATCTAACCTTCTCCCTCTTCCACTCCTCCCCAAACCATCCTCTCTCTCCCTCTTCTCGTCCTCCCTCCAGACTCCAAAAACCCTTCTCCCTCTCCCTCTTCCTTCCCAACCTCATCTTCCTCTAACATTTGCAACCCTATAATTTATCTTTCCTTGTTTTTGCTACTCACCCACGATACAAATCAGTTAACGTGGGCCTTTTCAGCCAGGCAGGTTAGAGTATTCCCTCACCCCTTCACTACTAGAACTGTCATTAGTTGCATTAAATCGTGTGGTGGGAGCAAGAAGTAAAATAATATGTCATCGATCTAATACGTCATCTACTTACTAAATCATCGGTCCAATAAGTTATCTATCAGTATGTCATCGATCTAATGCGTCACCGATCTAATACGTCACCAGTTTACGTCATCGGTCTATTATGTCACCGATTTAATGCGCCATCGATTTACTACGTCACCGTTCTATTATGTCATCGATTTAATACGTCACTGATCTAATACGTCACCGACCTAATACGTCATCGATCTAATACATCCTCGATCTAATAGGTCATCGATCATATACGTCATCTATTTAATACGTCATCGAACTGAGGAGATAGTTTCTATATTGTAAGTCTCAGACAATATTGGCTAAAATCGTCTGGCAGTACAACGAACAGAAAACAATAACGATAATAATAACAATAATAATAATAATAATAATAATAAGAAGAAGAAGAAGAAGAAGAAGTAGTAGTAGTAATAGTTAAACTCTTCAGTGATCCATACAGTCGGTATTAAGTGTTTTATCTTCTCTCCTGCTTTTCTCTCCTTGGACTTCGAAAATCAATGTGGTGAATCCTCAGTAACGACACTGATTAATTTACTTGGCCACAGATCAGTGTTTCCTGAGAATTAGCCGCACTGGTTTTCAATCAGAATGGAGAGAGAGGCAGGAGAGGTGACAAGACTTTTCATGCCAACTGTTTCTCTCCAGCCCAAGGACTTCTATTTTTTTTTGGACAAGATTTTATTAAGCTCCAAAGAGACCTTTCAAAGTGGAGGAATTTAACAAAAATCGTATACAGTAACCTAACTGCAATTTTCCTCCAGACTGAGGAAATCGTGTGAAGGTAGCTGGGAGAAAAATAAGCTTTCTTCTTGTACCGTATTAAATCAGTCTGGATACATGACCCCTTCACTGCGGTATCGGATTGTGTATTACAGTCCTGCTACCGACAAGCGACTTAGTTTGGTTTAGGGGGTCACCAACCTATCCTACCCTACCCTACCCCAACCTACCCTACTCTAATCTAACCTAACCTAGCCTAGCCTACCCTTGCCTAACCTAACCTTTTTTAACCTAAGTAGTCAGGGGACAACCTCGTCACTACGTTAGTCTTTGTAGCCCTTCTCGCTACGTCCAGACGATTTTATTCAACTTGGGAATAATCTCGAGCAGTGAAGCGGTTAACTGTAGTCATTATATAAACCATCCAATTCAAGAACACCAACCTCACCTGACTAAGAACATTGAGAGGCAACAAAAATAAAATATAAATGATGCTCTTAGCCTGATGGGGTTAGGGAGTCTCTTAACCCGTTCGCTTGGGGATGACTCTCCTATGCCTTATAACATTTTCGGCCGGTGATAAGAATAATATATGACGTTTTCGGGAGTATAAATCTGCAAAGCGATAATACAGAGAAAATATTTGCTGATCCTAACGCCTCCTTCTCTGTCTGTCTGTCTGTCTCTCTTGTCTTTCAGCCTTTCTTTCCAGTAAAACACACACAAGCACGCACGCACGCACGCACACACACACACACACACACACACACACACACACACACACACACACACACACACACACACACACACACACACACACACACACTCGCTGGTGCAGTGATAACGCTCTCGCTTGCCAACTGGTGGACGGGAGTTCGCGCCTCGCTCAGGTTGCGAAAAGTTTCACTGACGAAGTGGACGGTTACTGTCCCCCTTGAGCATGGGGACGGGTGTGTGCGTTTGTGAAGGTCACAGCCTTGCCCTTAGATCGGACTATATGATCTCTCAGCTCCCTTCCGGGAGGGTAAAAGCTGACGATCAAGACCATCAAAGTGATACTGACCGACCCGGTGAATTACACACACACACACACACACACACACACACACAGCCATTTGTCCGAGTCGCTTCTCAGGTGGAAGGTAAGTGTTCTCACTATCTCTCCAGACGATTTTATTCTGCTAAATATAGACTCCTCGAACTTAAGGGACTCTATCATACAAACCCTTCATGAACCCCTTCCTTCCTCAAGACCTTTCTTGATTGGAGAATACTGTCTGTCTCTCAGCATACATAAGGTCTGTGTGGTCGAAGTATCTTTACCTCTGTGTAACTTTTCCTCCTCCTCCTCCAGTTCTTCTCTCTATCCATTCCTCTTTCACTGTTCTCAAATCTTTACTTCTGTCCTTCCAATAAGGATGTCTCTATTGCGGACAAAAGAATAGTCCTATCCTGGCGTAATATGCAAAGTAAATCACTAGGAGAGCGGTGCTTGAGAGCCATCTAAGCTGACGAGCATACCACCTTACCGGTGGCAATGTGGGTAGGAGAGGAGGCTTTGTTGCATCTCCTCCTCAGCGATTTATTTTGCATATTTCGACTCAACATTTGCCTGTATGCTCTTTATATCCCATACATATCGACATAGTTTTTATCAATAATAACAAACAGGAGAATATCGAGGCGTAGTGTGCTGCATAAGTCGCTTTAAAAGAAGTGCTGGGATGTGACCATGATCACTTAAAATACTCGTACAGCCGTACACCTCTTGACTGGCATGTTTCCAAGAGATGAATAAAATCGCCTGTCTTACGCTTGAAGGAAGGAAGGAATAATGAAGAACTAGCACCAAGCCATAATATGCCTATATGGCACTAAGGTAGAAGGGCGCGGAGTAATTAATTATATTAAATGTATGATGGGAAGAGCAGTAAGAAGAGTAATAATAATGTAAACAGAAACAGTGAGAGAGTCACCTAGGAAATCAGTAAGTTGCGGGGGCCGACATAATGAGGAAAGGAAGGAGAAAGCTGAGAGTCTGTGTTGGAGAGTAGACGAGCAATCAAGAAACAGGTGATGGATAGTCATCGGGCAGTTACAGTGTGAACAGACGGGCTGAGGGTCATGGCTCATTAAATGGCCATGAATGAGGCGGGTATGACCAATGTGAAGACCAGCAAGGGTATTCTCCCATCCGGTCCTGGTCGTTTCGGCCGTAATTCATTTAGGCCGTAACGTCCAAACTGGCAACCGGCCGAATCGTCTAACGACCTCAACAACATACGGCCTAAATTGTCCACGACCTAAATAACCAAACTTCATCAAGATTGTTCAACTCAGCTCAGACAGCCAAACGACGACCTTAATAACCAAGCTTTAAGCTGATAATCATAACATGAAACATGGGTGTAAGGTCACTTGTCCCAGCGTCAAACACACCATCGGTCATTTGCTGTCCCTGAACGAACCAGCCAACATGCCTCGACAAAGAGCTCCACCGTGCCTTGTGTGTGCCAGAGGAATACGGCGCAATCAGCATGCGTTTCAGTGCAATATCTGCGACAGATGGCAACATCGTGCTTGCAATACTGGTTTCTCCAAACAACAGTATTTGGACGTTGTGAATGGAGATAACGAGTTGCCCAGCTGGAACTGTTCTTTGTGTTCAGCTCCGGACACGAGTGGTTAGTTGAAAATCTGATGAATAATTTTACTTCAAGTGAATGTTTTGTGCTACATGGTCAATCAGATCTTTGATGCGATTTGATATCAAGTGATTTTAGGTGATCAGTGATCAATTGGATCTTCTTTGACTGATCGACAGTATGGTCGTTATCACTTCTCAACATGACATCATTACCTATAACATTGTGGAAGAAGGTACCAAACGCGGACGGCCTTTGTTGGTGGGCTCGCATGGATTCAGCTATTCTATGAAGATTGACAAACGCTGTAAGGATGTAAGAGTGTTTTTAACGAGTGTCCGCACAAATAATGACGCTGAGGGTTGGCACAGAAGACTGAACAGTCGTGGCTGTGCAAATGAACACTTGTACAAACTAATAGAATTGCTGTATACAAAGGCCTCACTAGTGCCTATGCAAGTGTAGTTAGTGAAGGAACGGAAATTATAGCGCTATCAAAAGAAGAATTTTAAGAACATGCAGGGTCGCCTTTTCAGCTTATGGGATCAGTATATCAGTAAAGAAATAAAAACTTCCCAACTTCTGGCTGCCTGCAGTCACCTCGCAGCACCATGTATAGAGTCCTGAATACAACAAACTAATCCCACAATATTCTTTCATGTTTTTTTACGAAACGATTCATTTGCTCTGTGCTGACGTATCAGAGTCTATACGTATTATTTTTAATTTACTACCGGTTATGAAATAAAGTAATTCTTTTACACACTGACTCAGTTCGACTATAATTCCGTATGTTAGATAGTATACATGTGTACATTTATTACCATTTGTGGGAGAAAATATAATACTTTTTCATAATGTGCTGATGTATTTTATTTCAATTCATCTTTAGATATTAATGTTAGACAGTATACTATAGCTAGGCGTTTTATCCTTCGACTTTACAACATAATAATAAGCATACTGTATTGCTTTTTTATTAATTTTAACATCTTATGGATTAATAAATGGCAATTCTCTTATGTATGTTTTATTTAGTTCGACTATAATTCCACATGTCAGTATGTTCATATTTTTGCATATATATAATTTTATCTCCAGTCCCTTCGGCCTAAGCATATCACGGCCTAAAGGTTCCTGGGGCCTAAACATCTTGCGGCTTAGATGTCTTACGGCCTAAAGTTCTAACGGCCTAACAGGACGACGGCCGAAAATAATACGGCCTAATAGTCCCGAATTCCTCCCATCGACGATTGGGATGGGTAAATGTGTGCCGGGGAAGAACGGTGGGTTTATCACAATTAAGTGTGTTGTGAACCTGGTTTCACAAGGAATGCCAACATTCACGGAAGAGACGGGTTAGAAGAGGAAGACAATCAACAGCAGGAATGGGTTAGAAAGAGGACCTAAAGGACAGAGTAGCAAAACGTGCTGGCGAGTCAGCTTGTTCACTACCAGCAATCCCGTTACGGCTAGGAACCCAGCAGAAGCGAATCAACTTTATCCGAACAGAAAGGCGGAACAGCCACTCCTGAACTTCGGAGATTAGAGGATAAGATGGCGAAGTTAATAAGGAAGTGAACGAACTGAGAGGATTGGAGAAGATGACAAAGGTGGACGAGGAGAACCTAGAAAGAGACTTCAGAAAAAAAAAATATATATATATATATATATATTCTACAGTGAAAATACTTGCAACGGAAGGAAGAGTACTCTGGATGGAAGAGTCAGGGAACACAATGGCAAACCCGACACCATGGCAAAATGTGGAGCCGTCAGTAAAGATATGCGTGGCAGAGCGTACAGTTAAAAGAAACCAGTTATTTTCTGTTACTTGGAGAAAATATTATTCGTCACAGATTTTAATAATTTTTGATGAACTACTATTCCCTTGTGTACAGCTGACTTATTTAGTCCCACGACGTGTTGTCCATGTTATTTAAGCTGTCTCTGTACGAATTTACAAAATTTGGACGGATCTGTAGGAGTAAAGGAGTTAACAAAGGCTGTGTCTAAACCCCCCAATTTAAAAAGATCTATCTATCTATCTATTGCGAGACGCCTCAATCCCGTTTGGGGTGGCCACAAACAAATCGCCTCCAAGTCGCCCTGTCCTCCGCCATTTCACTGCCCTGCTCCCAACTCACACACCTCTCTCTCATATACCTCTCCACCCCATCCCTCCATCTCATCCTCGGCCTCCCCCTCCCTCTTCCCCCCTCCACCTCACTCACATACACTCTCTTCGTCAGTCTTTCACCCTCCATCCTCTCCACATGGCCAAACCACCTCAGTGTGTTCACCTATAATAAATAAATCAATTTAGTTAAAGAAACGATAAAATAAAATACGCCATGAAAATGATGGTGGCATGTAAACTGCCCGTCGCTGGGGAGAAATATAACACAAAGTAGCGAATGAAAGGAAAAGGGATGGACACCGTGGCTTTTGTTATATTGGCATATAATTCACTAGCACCTCTTCCTTAGCGATTTATTTTTGGATATGACTGGTTAATATCCTTTTGTACGCTATCTATGCAAAGTATGGCGATATTAGAATGCTTTACGTAACAGGGATATGGTCAGTAGGTTGTAACAAGCAAAATGGTTGCTCAGAAAAAGGTGTTTGGGAACTTCCTTAGCCGACGAGAATACGAACCTAAGTGGCTTTAGCTAGTTCGTGACACCTCTCCTTAGCGACTTAGAAAAAAAAAAAATATCCTTATGACTGTTACTAACTTCCTTAGCCGACGAGAATACGAACCTAAGTGGCTTTAGCTAGTTCGTGACACCTCTCCTTAGCGACTTACTCAGAAAAAAAAAAAAAATCCTTATGACTGTTACTGATGTCAACTATACCTATATAAAAACGATATATGTGGCGTACAAAGATAAATCGCTCAGGAAGAGGAGCTACGAAGTCTCCTGTGCCACCCAGAATACAGACCAAAGTCCATAATAGCATAAACTGAGGAGGGTGGCCGGAGTTGGTGAATGGGAGAATTATACAGAAGGTTGTGTTGATGGAGAGACACAGACCCGTTGACAAGACCCGGGTTCATGTTGGTGCTGGGACAAGACATGATGCTGGGGGTCTGTATTCAACTAGGATCTTAATTCTCAGGCTCTTATGACTCACTCCTAGCTCAATAAAGACGTCTGGCATTGGCTGAAATAAAAATGGTTGTCCCGAGCATGCGACAGCGAAGAGTGAGAGGACTCCATAACATTTTGCTATTCCCACACCTCTCTCTAACTATATCTATGTAACTACCAATTTATAACTATATATATCAGGGATGTGTCATGCCTCCATGGCTGTTCAATCTGTACATGGATTGGGTTATAAACGAGATACAACGTGGGGCAGTGGATGTTGAAGCGGCCCTAGTGAGAGAGGGTAATGTTTGGAAACTCCCTATACCGTTGTTTGCTGATGATACTGTGTTGTTAAGTGAAGGCGAAGGGGAGTTGCAAAGCTTGGTGGATGAGTTTGGGAGAATGTGTAAGAAACGGAATCTAAAGGTGAATGTAGGGAAGAGTAAAGTGATGGTCTTTGAGAGAGATGAAGTCAGTGAATGTATAGTGAGGTTGGATTGTGAGGAAATGGAAAATGTGAGTTCGTTTAAGTACTTGGGTAGTGTGATGAGTAAGGATGGAAGTTTGGAGGGTGAAGTGCTTGAAAGGGTACAACAAGGAAGAAAGGTTGTTGGTTCCTTGAAAGCAGTGATAAGAAACAGGGAGGTGAGCATGGAAGTGAAAAAGTTACTACATGACAGTATTGTGATACCAACTCTAACGTATGGAAGTGAAGCTTGGACGTTGTTGGAAGGACACAAGTCAAGAGTGAGAGCAGTGGAAATGACTTATTTAAGAGGAGCCTGTGGAGTCACATGGAGAGACAGGCTGACAAATGAGGATATAAAGGAGCGTTGTGGTGTGGATGTGGATGTTATAGGAAGCGTCAGGAGGAACACACTGAGGTGGTTTGGCCATGTGGAGAGGATGGAGGGTGAGAGACTGACGAGGAGAGTGTATGTGAATGAGGTGGAGGGGGGGAGAGGGAGGGGGAGGCCGAGGATGAGATGGAGGGATGGAGTGGAGAGGTATATGAAAGAAAGGGGTGTGAGTTGGGAGCGAGGCAGTGGAATGGAGGTGGACAGGGCGACGTGGAGGTGATTTGTTTGTGGCCACCCCGCGTGGAATTGAGGCGTCTGGCAATAGATAGATAGATAGAGATATCTATCAACCAATTTATCTATCTACCTGCCCATCTATCTATCTGTCTCAAGAGGGTTAACTAACTTGGTGGACAGAGAGAACTCCAACATTTTACTATATTAAAAGATTCCCTCTCTCTCTCTCTCTCTCTCTCTCTCTCTCTCTCTAGCTATGTAAGGAGTAAACTGATTTCCAGGGGAGACAGGACTCCCTAACACTTACAATTATCCCATATCTCTATCTCTACATATCAATCTATCTGTCTATCTAAACACACACACGAGACGTTTGTCCTATGTTGAATAATGTCGGCCGGTGGCAAGGAAACCAAACACATCACAGTACAAAAAGAGATAATAGGAATTACTTATAAATCCTTTGCTATGAGGGGTCCATCTAAATACCGGTCCAATAAGTCGCCTGGTGGTAGCAAGAGTTAAATAAGGAAATACGGAATACGGTGTGAAAGGGGCTAAATATCTTCCCAAGGATGGAAAAGAACGACTGACGCAATGATCACCTCGGCACGACATAATCCTGAGCACGACCACTGACGACACGCTGCTAATTTCACGACGACAGCTGAGTGGGGAGGGGGAGGCAGACAAAGGGGGGGGGGACGATGGAATGACTGTGAAGGAGGAAGATGGACAAAGAGACGGAGGGGGAAGAGGAAGATGGAATGGCAGTGTAAGTAGAAAACCAAGAAAAAACCGACAAATCCCCGGTAAGACTTAGAATTAACAGTGAACGAGTAAAAATATATAGCCTACATGAGCAAGAAAAATGGAAACCTTTGAAAGTCGCACCCAATCCTATACCTCATACCAATTAATTTGGCCAGGCATGTATGGCAACACTGTTCCCACCGAGATTCTGATTGGCTGGAGGTGTTTGTTCGATTTCGTTGTTGCTTAAACCGATACTCTCTTTATTATCAGATGTGATACTGAGTTTGTCGACAATACAATCGTCAAAAGCAATAACAAATCCGTTATATACTTAACAACAATGAAATCTGCGTAGGAAGATAGAAATATGAGTCAACAAATTATTATAACAGTCCAAGTCAAGGTCAGCATTCGAACAATTCCTTTAAATCGCCGACACTCGATAAAATTACAGAAAATTAAGGAAACCTGCTTAATCTAAGCGCTGGTGTAACACATTTAAATTTTAAGATCAGTCCGCACCCTTAAATCGTGCCACAACTCTGAATAATTAAAAATTCTGATGAAAAGACGAGTTGTGCGGGGAGGGAGGTTTGAAAAAATTGCGAAAATCAAAGTAGGCTAAAGGAAACTATTTCATTACATCTCTATTATCATAGTACGGACTGGACTTAAAATTTAAATGTGTTACACCAGCGCTTAGATTAAGCAGGTTTCCTTAATTTTCTGTAATTTTATCGAGTGTCGGCGATTTAAAGGAATTGTTCGAATGCTGACCTTGACTTGGACTGTTATAATAATTTGTTGACTCATATTTCTATCTTCCTACGCAGATTTCATTGTTGTTAAGTATATAACGGATTTGTTATTGCTTTTGACGATTGTATTGTCGACAAACTCTGTATCACATCTGATAATAAAGAGAGTATCGGTTTAAGCAACAACGAAATCGAACAAACACCTCCAGCCAATCAGAATCTCGGTGGGAACAGTGTTGCCATACATGCCTGGCCAAATTAATTGGTATGAGGTATAGTATCCACCACATCAGCACATCCCTGAGAGTGTTCTTTGTCTTTAGACACATCACAAGCACCTCAGACAAACAACAGACGCACAAGCATACCAGATAAGCTACCATTACCCACTCTACCCCCCATGAGAGAGAGAGAGAGAGAGAGAGAGAGAGAGAGAGAGAGAGAGATTCAGATAAGCTACCAGTACCCTCCTACCCGCATAAAGAGAGAGAGAGAAAGAGAGCGAGAGAGATTCAGATAAGCTACCAGTATCCCCCTACCCGCATAGAGAGAGAGAGAGAGAGAGAGAGAGAGAGTGAGATTCAGATAAGCTACCAGTACCCTCCTACCCGCATAGAGAGAGAGAGAGAGAGAGAGAGAGAGAGAGAGAGATTCAGATAGGCTACCAGTACCCCCCTACCCGCATAGAGAGAGAGAGAGAGAGAGAGAGAGAGAGAGAGAGAGAGATTCAGATAAGCTACCAGTACCCCCCCTACCCGCATATTTATAGAGAGAGAGAGAGAGAGAGAGAGAGAGAGTGAGAGAGAGATTCAGATAAGCTATCAGTACCCCCCTACCCCCATGAGACAGAGAGAAAGATTCAGATAAGCTACCAGTACCCCCCCACCCCCATGAGAGAGAGAGAGAGAGAGAGAGAGAGAGAAACTCATTTTTCAGAAAGGTACAGTGACTCAGTGATTGAACAATATGGGACACACACTGGTTGGCCGTCCCTACGTCTAGGGCAGAAAGTTATTAAAAAAAAAAAAAAATGAAGAAACACTGGCAATTTTAAGGAAATATGGTAACAACGTGATAGGCAAAATTAAATTATAAAAAACAATGAAGGAAGAATAGTGAAAGAAAAAAATTACACCAAGACAAATATGAAAACAATAAAAAAAAAATGTTTAAAACCGACGCACAAAATAAGGGAAAAAAATCATAAGCCATGGGAATATGAAGTATGAAGAATGCAAAACACATTACGAAACTGAACATAAATAAATAAATACAAGACACCACAGAAAATACAGAATAAACAATTACGCAATATATATTTTAAAAATATTGAAAAAAGATGCTCAAAAACGTAAAAAAAAAAAAGTAATTGGTACGGAACCCAAATGCGCTAAAAAAAAAACAGAGTGCACAGACCCCATCAAGAGAACACACACACACACACACACACACACACACAGTCATCCTCAAAGACAAGACCGATGAGTGGTTCTAATAAATCCAAACACGAACTGATATACACAAAGAAACTAGAACAATGAAAAACACCAAACAACAACATGGAAAACTCAAGTCAGCCTACGAGTAAAGCCCGGTGAATAATATTTGATAAAAGACGAAGGCACGACCAAACACAAAACTGTGAAGTTTACATAAAACGGCATTTTAAAAAGAACCTAAAACTGTCAGCCTGAACGTAATGCTCAGCGAATGACTGTGATAAGTATAAAATTATGCATGAATTACAGCACGAAAAAGTAGGAAGAAAAATCGAAAAAAAAAAAAAAAGAAGAACACTGAACCACGAAATTAAAAAAAAAAAAAAAAAAAAAACTACCAGCTGAGGACGCAGTAAAAATCATCAAAACCAAGGTCAGTCTAATGTAAACCCCGTGAACGACAATGAAAAAATTAATATAAATATTCTAACAAATATAATAAAGAAGTAATATAACACTAGGCATGGGGGAAAACACGCAAGAAAATATGAAGAAAAGGCAAACAAAAACGAAAAGAAAATTAATGTCATCATAAAGGTTAAGCCTTGTGAACGACAATAACAGATTGTGTAGCAAGGATGTAACGCGAAAATCTGGAGCAAAAACACACTAAACACTAACTAAAACACACACACACACACACACACACACACACACACACACACACACACACACACACACACACACACACACATAACATCCAACAAAAACGTCCAAACATGAAAATCAGGCTTGAGATAAAGCTTGTTGCAGATGTTTATTTGTTGTTGTAACCCCAGACTCTCCTGAATATGAATTAGGCGAACTGCAGGCTGAATCTGCACAGCTCACAATCCTTCCAGCAGAGGACAGGGAAGGAGTTAAGGATCGTTTGTATTATATCGGTGCCATCTCGGGCAGGCGTCCCTCATCAGCCTTGTGAACGACAAAAGTAGATTCTAAACGACCAAAACAGAAGCATAAACGACCCAAAGGAAACTCCCAAGTAAAACAGACATAATCACCATAAAAACGAAAAACACATAATAAAAAATACTAACAAATCCACAGAATAAACGAAGAAAAATCCAAGCCACACAATGAAAACGAAGAAAATGCAAACAAAATCACGATTAAACGAAGAAAAACGCAAACAAAACCACGATTAAAACGAAAAAAAAAACACAAAAAAGAGGAAAAAAACGCACACGAAGATACACACACAAAAAACACACGATTAAAATGAACAAAAAGAAAACCACGATAAAAACGAACAAAAAATACATCCACGATAAAAACGAACAGAAAGAAAACCACGAAAAAAACGAACGGAAATAAAACCACGATAAAAACGAACAAAAATAAAACCACGAAAAAACGATAATAAAACCATGATACAAACGAACAGGAAGACCACGAAAAAACGAAGAAAAACAAACAAAACCACGATAATAACAAATAAAAAAGAGAGCAGGAAAAATTTGTTAAAAAGACACGATAAAAAAAAAAAACACACACATACAAAACCACTATAGAAACGAAGAATAAAATGCGAGCAAAAATAATTGTTTCAAGTTATTTTTCTGTGAAGGACAATAATACTGTACATCCTAAACGACCACGATGGAGCATAAACGACCGAACCTCTCGGAATAAAAAACCGATAACGTGGGTGTTTCATTACACTTAAGATGGAGCGAGAGAGGGAGGCTGGGACGGAGGAAAGAAGGGAGGCTGAGGAGGAAAGGCAGGGAGAAAGGAAGGAGAGGAGGTTGGGATGGATGGATTTAGGGACGCTGGGGAGGAAAGCTAAGATGGATGGAGGGAGACAGAGACGGAGGGAGGCTAGCAGGGCTGGAGGGAGAGGAGAGAGGATAACAGGGCTGCAGGGAGAGAAGGAGGGATGATAACAGGGCTGGAGGGAGAGAAGGAAGGATGATAACAGGGCTGGAAGGAGTGAGCAGGGAAACCGATGAGGGATAGAGGGAGGCTGACAGGGAAAGAAATGGAGGGAAACTGAAGACGGACAAAGAGAAGCTGACAGAAATGGAGGGAGGATGTACGAGGTGGGAGGAGAGAAGGAAGGAAGGAAAGGGGGAAACTGGCAAGGGAGGAAGAGAAAGAAATGAGAGAGGGAAGGATGGAAGATGCGAGGGATGGAGTGAGGCTGTCTGAGTAGGTCGGAGATGCGAGGAGAGGAGGTAAGACTAGTAGGCGTCGCGACACAGAGGAACGGAGAGGAAGGTGGAAGAAGAGTTGGAGGAGAGGGAGAGAAGGCTGGGGAAGAGGAAGGGAAGGCTGGAGGAGGAAGGAGGGCTGGGAGAGAGGGAGGAAGAGCGATGGAGAAGGGAAGGAAAGAAGGAAAGTTGGAGGAGGAGGGAAACAAATTGGCTGTCAACAGTGGACAGAAGTAGGGTGGATGGATGAGTGGTGTGGATGGGGAGTGGATGAGGAATGGGTGAGTAGATGAGTATTGTGGATGGAGTAGCTGCTGGGTGGATGGGGTGGATGAATGGTGTGGATGAAGCGAGGGTCGGTTGATGGGTGGTGTGGATGGGAACTGGGTATATGGATGAGTGAAATGGATGAGGGATGGGAGGATGGAGAGATGGGGAGTGGGTGGGTGAATGGGGAGTGGGTGGGTGAATGGGGAGTGGGTGGGTGGATGGAGAGATGAGGAGTAGGTGGGTGGGTGGAAGGTGGATTGGAAGTGGGTGGGTGGTATGGGTGGGGGATGGGAGGGTGGGTGGTATGGGTGGGGGATGGGAGGGTGGATGAATGGTGTGATGGGGAGCGATTCCGAACGCGGGTATGGATGTACGGCGTGGATTGGAGAGTGGGTGAGTGATGTAAATAAGGAGTCTAGGGGTGGATGAGAGAATGGGTGGGTAAATGGGTGGGGTAGAGGGAGGAGTGAGTAGGTCGATCGAGGAGTGGTTTGGGGAGTTGGGGGAGATAAGTGGTGTGGATGAGTGGATGAGAGACTAGGAGGGAGGATGTGTGGATAAGAAAGTGGACAGGGGAGTGTATGGGTGGTGAAGAATGGATGGGGAGTCGGTAGCGCGGATGGGGGTGCGGGTGGATGAGTAAGTGGTGCGTGGATGGGGGAGTGGGTGCGTAAGTGGTGCGTGGATGGGGGAGTGGGTGCGTAAGTGGTGCGTGGATGGGGGAGTGGGTGCGTAAGTGGTGCGTGGATGGGGGAGTGGGTGCGTAAGTGGTGCGTGGATGGGGGAGTGGGTGCGTAAGTGGTGCGTGGATGGGGGAGTGGGCGGGTGAGTAAGTGGTTTGTGGACGGGGGAGTGGGTGGGTGAGTAAGTGGTGTGTGGATGGGGGAGTGGGTGGGTAAGTGGTATGGATGGAGGGCCAGGTGGGTAAGTAAGTGGTGTGGATGGGGGGACGGGCGGGTGGGTAAGTGGTGTGTGGATGGGTAGGGTGAGTAAGTGGTGTGAATGGGGGGGGCGGGTGTGTGGGTAAGTGGTGTGAATGGGGGAGTGGGTGGGTGGGTAAGTGGTGTGAATGGGGAAGCGGGTGGGTAAGTGGTGTGAATGGGGGAGTGGGTGGGTAAGTAAGTGGTGTGGATGGTTGAACGGGTTGGTGAGTAAGTGGTTTGAATGGGGGAGTGGGTGGGTGAGTAAGTGGTGTGGATGGTTGAAAGGGTGGGTGAATAAATGATGAGAATGGGAGAGTAGGGTGGGTGAGTAAGTAGTGTGGATGGGGAAATGGGTGGGTGAGTAAGTGGTGTGGATGGTTGAAATGGTGGGTGAATAAATGATGAGAATGGGAGAGTAGGGTGGGTGAGTAAGTAGTGTGGATGGGGAAATGGGTGGGTGAGTAAGTGGTGTGGATGGTTGAAAGGGTGGGTGAATAAATGATGAGAATGGGAGAGTAGGGTGGGTGAGTAAGTAGTGTGGATGGGGAAATGGGTGGGTAAGTAAGTGGTGTGGATGGTTGAAAGGGTGGGTGAATAAATGATGAGAATGGGAGAGTAGGGTGGGTGAGTAAGTAGTGTGGATGGGGAAATGGGTGGGTGAGTGAGTGGTATGGATGAGGGAATGGGTTGGTGGGGGAGGCGGTGGCTGAATCGGTAGAAAGGCGGCCTGCAGTCCTGACGGACCCAGGTTCGAATCCCGGCTGGGGCAGGGAACAGTTTAAGGATTTGAATTTCATAAAAACAGACTTTCCTGATCTACCAGATAACCCGCCGACATGTCATAAAAGTACCCCCGCTAATACCAATACACCAGTCCTGTATGAGACAGCCCTAGCATGTATTCAATATGGACGGTGGGTGTTAGCGCCGAAGTGGTGACATGTAGAGAGGTGTATGGTATGTAGGAGGACTACTGGGCCTTGAGAGTAGGCTGTGAAGCCTATGCCCAGAAGTCGGACACATAAAAAAAAAAAAAAAAAAAAATGGTGTGGATGGGGAAGTGGATGGGTGAGTGAGTGGTATGGATGGGGGAGTGGGTGGGTGAGTAAGTGGCGTAAATGGGGAAGTGGGTGGGTGAGTGAGTGGTGTGGATGGGAGAGTGGGTGCGTGAGTAAGTGGTGTGGATGTGGGAGTGGGTGGGGTGGATGGGGGAGAGGATCGGTGGTACGGAGCTAGGAGTGGGTGGGTGAATAGGTGGACAGAGTAGATGGTAACCCGGTCAACGAGACGCCATTTACATCATTCTTCCTGCCTCCAAGCGATTTTGTTCAGCTCAGCAGTTACTCTTTGAACTTGAGGGGTGAAATATAGGAATCATTATCCCCTTCACTGACACAAGTTCGTCCTGATTCGATTAAAATCGTCAGGCACCAGCAAGAAGGAAGAATGACGTACTTGGGGTGAAGTGATTAATTCATTCAGTAAGGTAACGACTCAAGCTTAGCAAGCCCCTGATTTTCCTCTTCTGCCTTATTTCATGTACCAAAGTGGCAGAAAAAGGCAATACTATGACTCTACATCCTTTCCACAGCTCTTCTTCTTGACCTTCACCATACTCAAGTATTAAACTCTTGTTTATGCTTAGCATTCAAACAGACAGATGACAATTTTAAGCCATGTTACAGTGAAAAGAGTAGCATACGTGTTTCCTTAGCTTATGAAAGCGACCTAGTACTGGAGAGCTTAATGAAGGAAATTTTTACCGCCTCTTGCATGTCATTTACACGATTTACCAGCTAAGTGGTTTGTATGATACCATGCAAGTGAACATTAACTCCTACCCTCAGACGATTAATACTTAAGTTCACTCTTGCCATTTCCAGACGATTTTATTCCACTAGGGACTGGTACTTGAGGTGAAAGGGTTAATGGGTACTACCTTTAAACCCTTCAGGTTGAAAATTATCCCCTACTCTGAAGAAAATCGTCTGGTGATAGCAAGGGATTAAACAATAAATCATAAGACTGAAGGTGTTACTGTGCTAAATACAGATATATAACACTGAAGATATAGTGCTTCCAGGCCTTGGAGAATACAGGTCGGGTGGAACTCTGGATATAAATTAGTGAAGAAGACAGTTCTGAAGTTGGCTGGCAGAGATTAAATACGAAGGCATTTGTGAATTAGTGGATAGGAGAGCTCTGAAGTTGGCTGATAGGGCTTTAAAAGGCAGACGTGAAATAGCTAAAGAGCTCTAAAGATGAATAAGGAGGTGGCTTTTGGAAATGGGCAGGTGGGTAGGCGAGTGATTTTTTTAATATATGTGAGTGAGTTTTGAAGCTGGTTGGCAGAGTTTAAGATATTCAATCCCCCCCCCCTTTTTTTTTTCCATTATTCCTGTTACCAGATCGTTTTGCTAAGAAGAGGTACAGCTTATCAAACTGGTGTATCCTTCATAAACCACTTCACTATTAAACATCCATTTTTAATATTAACGAAATTACCCAGAGGTAGGAAAATATACCACGAGAACACGTCACTGGGCTAAAGAGGGGATAGGTGAATGTGTATGAGTAAATGTGAATGTGTATGAGTTAATGTGAATGTTTATGAGTGAAAGTAAATATGTATGAGTGAATGTGATTGTGTATGAGTTAATGAGCTCCTGATACGAATAGTGTGGTGGTCTTTATCGATGGGTAGGCGTGTGGATGAGCTTGGGAAAGAGTGAATGGATGATTTGTGGTTCCGGGTAGCTCACTTATAAAAATATGTGGAGGTATACAACTGGATAATAGCCAATTTGCTTTCATGTGACAGAAATGAGCCACTATCGTATCTTACAAGCCAAATCGTAGTACCGTGAAATTAGCGACTCTTAATTATGAGGCAGGAATGAGTCTCCTTGATAACTAGTCAAATTTTTATCCTCCAATTTAACTACAGCTGGTCATCAGCTGACTTGAGAGGGGTTATGGATTTTTGTCAGGGGAAAAAAATACTACAGAACCAAAGATTTAGTCTATAGGTGGGCTCTGGAGGTTTGTAAGGGGGGGGGGGAATGGGCTATGAGGGAAGGCGGCTTGGAAGGGGATCAGCGGTGTCCTTGGTGTGTCGTGGGTGTGAATAACGACGCCTAAGGAGTCAATACAGCGCCACTGCTCAACATTGTGGCTTGGGGACCAGCTGGGGGTAAAGCCGTGTATGTTAATAGTGTAGAAGGAAAATGCCAGTCCACACCCATCCCGCCAGGTTACCCTCCACTCCCTCCCCCCCCCTCTCTCTCTCTCCCCCCTCCCATAATATGGGGACATGCAAATGTTATCGGTTTATAAATGAGGGGGTCCAGGTCGGGCAAGATTTGTTGTACCCTAATAAAAACACCACATCATTGTACAATCATTATTCTTCCATGCACCATCACCGTAACTTTCCTCCTCCTCCCCCTTGTCTCCATCATCATTATGCTCAACTTCACCATGACCATCACCATTAATTCTATCATAACCACCATGATCATACTAGCATCACCATCACCTTCACCACTATCATCCCCTCATCCTCAGTCTTTCTTTCTCCCTCCACCAAAATAAATTTCTCTATTTTCCCATTCATCCCCAGATCCCTCTCTCACTCCTCTCACTCCTGCCATTCTTCACACGATCCATCTCTCCTTTCTTGTCCTCTTCCTCCTCCTCCTCCTCCTCCTCCTCGCCATTTTCCTTTTTTCTCCTCCCATGTCCTCCATCCCTCCTCTCTCCCTCTCTCTTTCCTCTATCCTGTTCCTTCACCTTCTTCCTTCTATTCTTTCATCGCTCTTCCCTTCCTCTAGATCCCTTCGTTCTTCAATCCCTTCTCTCCTCTCGATCCCTCCGTCCTTCCATCATTTGTCCTGTCCTGTCGATCCTTCCGTCCTTCCATCCTTTCTCCTCTCCTCTCCATCCCTCCTCTGAATTCCTCCTCTTTTCCTCTCCATCCCTCAGTCCTTCCATCCCTCTTCCTCTCCTCTCCATCCCTTCGTTCTTCCATTCCTCCTCTCCTCTCCATCCCTCCGTTCTTCCATCAACACTCATCTCCTTCCCATTCTCCTTCCATCCCTCCGTTTCGCCCGGCGTTCGAAGCATTAAATATATTCCTTCCTTTCATCCTTACCAGCTCAGTTCGTAATACAAGCTGGTCCACTCCATCGAGTGATTTCTCGTGTGTTGCTGGGACGGCTGTCAGCGTTATTAATCTGCATCATTTTTCCATTTCTCACTCTCACTGCCACACCTACACCCACACCAGCAAACTGAGCCGTCTCCATGACACAAATGGTACTGCAAGGCGAGTTTCTAGTGCAGTGCTGTTTATACGGGACAACCTGTATATAAAATTGCCACATAATATACTACCTGATGCTGATGACATGGCAGGCGTTTGAAAAGTGTCCACGGATATAGTTCTTTTTGAAATACAAGATGACTTTCTCGAAATGGCTGGCAGCTGCTTCACTTAGCAATCTGGCACTTTGTGAATTTCAACGTTTAAACTTAACTGTGAAATAGACCGCATGCAAAAGTGTAACTATGGTGCGGTATAGTCAACTTGCTCTCACCAGACGGAACTGAATCACACCCACATTTTGAATACTACGTAGTGGCGGCATGACATTCGGTGAGCCCCAGTTATGATGTAGGATTGGGTCTTCTTGATTATGAGTCAAACCAGTCCTTCACACGTACGCACGCACACACACACACACAAACACACACACACACACACGAGTTGGAAAGAGTTAGGGATCCATGTACACCCGGCAACAGTTCCGCCTGGGCCCCTCAGTAGCGAAATATAGTAGATGTGGCAGCAGTGTGTGTGTTTGTTCGTCTGTACATGCTCGAAAAATGTTCGGATCGTCAACTATCTCACTCCATTCTGAACGTGATTCGGCCTTTGAGTTCACTCCATAGATGGCGGTGTGTGGTTATGAGGGAGAGACGGGAGGTCAGGACGGTAAGGTGGGTCGGAGTTGGGAGGGACGAACAGATAGGTTGTTTGTATTGGACATGATAATAGTTTTTCCAGTCATTATTGTGGATCGTTTCAGGTTACTGACACTTTGTATTCCTAACAACAATAAAAAAAATGAAATATTGTTGCATTGCTACCCGTTACAATATATACATAACTTATTCCCCCCCCCTCTCTCTCTCTCTCTCTCTCCGTCTCTGTCTCTGTCTCTGTCTGTCTGTCTGTCTGTCTGTCTCTCCCTCTCTCTCAGGTCATCTGATTCTCAGTATATAGCATTATCAGCACAGATTAAAGAAGATTTGTCTTTTAATTAAAACTGCTGACAAAGGCCGATTCAAGTTCACAATGGAGTGAGAGAGTTGACGATCCGAACATTTTTCGAGCATGTACAAACGAACAAACACACACACTACTGCCACATCTACTATATCTCGGTACTGGGGGGCCCAGGCGGAACTGTTGCCGGGTGTACCTCTCATGGTTTTGAAGAGGGACAATAAGAGGTCAAGGAACATTCTATTTCAGTTTTCAGAGACTCGCATATTATTTGTGCGTACTTGTTTACTATCACCGGTGACCTAGAATGACCTCCGACCGGTGACCTCAAATGACCTCGGATTCAACCTCACATAGCCTATGTCCGAAATGGAGGTCATGTGAGTCTCCATGCCAAAAATTGGGCTGCAAGAGTACCCGGCGTTGCCAGGCCAAAAAAGCGAAAACTAAACCGGTAACCTCAAATGCCCCAGTTCTATATTTTGACCCCCCTAAAACCTTCCTTGGGTCATAAGGATTCCAAATATGTAGGTTAAGGCCAGGTAAAATGAAAACTGAGGGAGTAGTTCGTGGACAAACAGACAGACAGAAAGTGTCCTTTATATTGTATACAATGTAGTGTTGCAGCACCCAAGCGAGCGAGCACACACACACACACACACACACACACACACACACACACACACACACACACACACACACACACACACACACACACACACACGTACACACGTACGCACGCACGCACACACACACACACACACACACACACACACACACACACACACACACACACACACACACACACACACACACACACACACACACACACACACACACATAGGGAAAGTGTCCAGGAGGGAAAATGTCCGAGCTCTCTATGCAACAGCCTTCAACATGTCTGCCACCATTCACCCCTTCTCCATCATCACCAACACTTCCACCACCACCACCAAGAACACCATCACCAGTTGTTATTTAATCCTGACTACCAACTTCCTAACCATTAACATTACCATATATGCTTCCTCCATCATAAGAACGAACACTATCACAATTCCTACCACCATTTTCACCACTACCATTACTAATACTACTACATTCCCAGTTCTACCGCTCTGCACATCACTACCACCATCTTTACCACTACCACAATCCACACCTCTACCACCAACCTAACTACAGTTACAGTACCATCAAAGAACTGTTACCCTCCCTACCATCACCACTCAACACTACTACCATCATCACTACTACCACTATACCATAACATCTCCGATTTCCCCTCCATCACAACCGAGTTTCCCACTATTACTACCTTAACGATTCCCACCAACCACTACCATCTTTACTGTCAAAACCACCACCACCCTCCCCCACCAACCACCACCACCTTTCCCATCATCTGGCCACAACACACCACAAATATTGCTATACTGTATTTCCACCACCAGCAATTCCCCCCACCCCTCCTCTCGCAGCGTCTCCAGGGTGACGTATGATCCCCGTCTCTCCTCCGGGTCTCTATTTATATGTCGTTACCTACCGCCATGAATCATCCAAGCCCACACCAATCACACCACACCCACACCACTCACCACACACTCACACCACACCCACACCAATCACCACACCCACACCAATCACCACACACTCACACCACACCCACACCAATCACCACACACACACCACACTCACACCAATCACCACACACTCATACCACACCCACACCAGTCACCACACACTCACACCACACCCACACCTTTCACTCAACACCATTTTACTCTGAACAGTGCCTTTTTATTTACCAGTAGTACACACACACACACACACACACACACACACACACACACACACACACACACTGTCAAGGATGTAACAAAATGATGAAAAATACTCTGAAAACCGTTTTGAAATCAGAATTTTAGCACACCACAGGCCATCTTCAGGCAAATTACATGTCCTCTGATGCCAGCATGTCACGTACCATTAATATTTAATTATAAAGGATCTTTTTCAAATACATAAAGTAGCTAATAAAAGAAATGTAATTAAATCTAACACCCCAACTTCATCTCAAAACAAAGCCTCCTCCCAGTTACAAGGCAAAATGATAAATGCCACGAACCCTCCATTCGAGACCCAAGTGACTTACTCAAACCCCCTAAATGATGCTACAAACCCAGATTAACCAACAAATAATCCTGAAATAAATAGCAAATAATACATAATTGTATCTTTGTTGGAATATACAGGTGGATCTGGGTTTGTTGCTTCATAGTCATTTCGAATATTACACCGGAATATTATTCTTTACGTTATTTATATCGAATTCATATCGACAGAGCTTCTTTACCCGACAAGAATATCCGCCTTCATTTTAGCTGGAAAAAAAAAAGAGAAAACACTGCCATGGCGGAGGAGAAATTTTTAGAAAGTTAGGAAAAGAAACGTAGTGCCAAAAGAAATTTAGAAAGTGAACTGGAATGCATAAAGAGGCGAGGGAAGGGGAGAAGAGCAAGGGGGAGAACAAGAAGAGAAAAGGAAGAGGGAAGAGGGGAAAAGGGGAAAAGGGAAGAGAAGGGGAGTGAAAGAAACAGAAAGACAAACATGACAGAAGGATGGACACTGTACAATAGGGAGGAAAGGTAAGATGAAACGAAGCAGAGAAAAGGAGGAAAAGAGAGAAGGGAAGGGAAGATGTCGGGGAAGGAAGGAACTGAAAAACATGAGCATGAAGATAGCGAGAGGGACAGGAAAAAAAAAAAGGTGAAAAACAGAGAGTGAGGAGGGAAGAAGGAACAAGGCGTGAGAGGGAGAGATGGAAAAGAATGGAAAGGCGAAATGGAAGGAAATATTTGTATAGGAAGGATGAAAAAGTATAGAAGAAAATACAGGCTTGGGATGAGGGAACAGAAAAGATGGAGGCAAGGGAAGGAAAAGGAAAGACGAAAAGCATGTTAGAAAGGCAAGTGCGTAGGAGGAAAATGAAAGGGAGAGGAGGGAGGAGAAAAATAAAGGAGAACAGGAAGAAAAATAGAATGACAAAAAGGAGCAAGAAGAGAGGGGGAGGGGAGAGATGGAGGGAACCAGGAGAGGCGGAGGGGGGTGGGGGTGGGGGTAAGCAATAGTGTTAAGTGTCCACATGTGTGGGTATCCCGGAGGGGGCAGGGGGGGGGGTGGAGACAAACACCGGTTGGGAGGCAAATGAGAGAGAGAGAGAGAGAGAGAGAGACAGACAGACAGACAGACAGACAGACAGAGACAGACAGACAGACAGAGACAGACAGACTGACAGAGAAAGGAATGGAAGGAATATGGTTAATATAGGAAAGATATTTGGGATGAGGAGAAATGTTTGATAAGTATACGGATATTCAAACACACAAGAAGAGCGAAGGGGAGAAGGAATTTACAGGAAAGAGGAAGTAAATGTACAAACTGATTGGTAGGGTGAGGACAACTGTATGAAAAGTATAAGGAAAATGTATGAAAACTATATAAACAAGAAGTAGGATGCGTCTGGTAAGGTATTTGGGACGGAGGGGAAATGTATGAAATATATGTGAAGGGCAGGAGGGAAGGAAGGCAGGAATGTATGAGAAAGGTTAATGACGTGTGTGAGATTCAACATGGAAGGGAGTGGGAAATATACTGGAGAACTTATGGAAGGAGAGAGAGAGAGAGAGAGAGAGAGAGAGAGAGAGAGAGAGAGAGAGAGAGAGAGAGAGAGAGAGAGAGAGAGAGAGAGAATGTTGAATAATACTGAGGGTGTGAAGATTAATGGAGAAAAACGGAGAGAGAGGGGAGAAAGGGGGTAGACAGAGGGTGGAGGGAGGTAAGGAGTGAGTAGGTAGGTAAGGAGGGAGGAGGGATGGGAGGTAGGGAGAAAGAGAAGAAGGGGGTATGAAAATGATGTAAGAGAGACAAAGTGGGAGGGAAGCCGTCCATCACTCAGCAGCAAACTTGATGTAGTGCTGCCTACTTCTTCCTTCACCTTTATCATTCTTTTTCTGTGTTTGCCATCCTGTTTTTCTCTTTCTCCCAACCTTTCTGTTACGTTGCATTACTATTCTTTCTCCTTCAGGTGGCTCTACACTGAGTGACAAGACTATTTCTTTCCTGTAACACAGGAAATCAGTTACATCGCTGGGTGGTTACCATATAAAAAAAACTACTGGGTGATGTGCAGCCTACTATGGTCTGCCTGTTAGCTGGGTGGAGAGACGCAAATGCGGCTTCCATCCAGAAACCAAACATCTACGCTCTTCCCCGCGCCTCGCTGTGGTAAGACGTAGTCTGCCTCGACGGAACATCGGTTCACTGCACGCGACGGCCCTGCAATGGCATATGCTTGCCTGCAGTTGATGTGTCTACTCGGCGAGACAGACCGGGGTTACTCAGCAACAAAACCCCACCCTCAACCTCCACTTCCTTTCCTGTACCAAACAGCCACGAAAGGACCAACAGGTCTGTTGCTGTTTGCTTTCCTTTGTACTCTGACTCCCCCCCCCCCTCTCTCTCTCTCTCTCTTTCACACACACACACTCACACACACACACACACACACACACACACGCCTCTCTCTCCTCGATTCTCTCCCTTCACCATGATAAGAATGTATGATGCTGGTAAGTTGGGCCAGACAAATGAAGGTGCATTTACCACTACAAATATAATGGTCTAATGTTTATGCTGATTTCCGTAGCCGTAAAAATCTAAGATATTACTTGCGGGGATTTTTTAATGTATGTTTACAATACCCTGTGTACTTACCTACAAGTCTACCTACCTAACTACAAACACCCACCCACACACACACGAGAGAGAGAGAGAGAGAGAGAGAGAGAGAGAGAGAGAGAGAGAGAGAGAGAGAGAGAGAGAGAGAGACAGAGACAGACAGACAGACAGACAGACAGACAGAGACAGACAGACAGACAGACAGACAGACAGAGAGGTCCTAAGACTTCTGCACTAAATGTTCTGGGAAAGTATGTGGGATTCGCAGTGGCTATGGAGTATAAAGTAATTATTTAAGTGGCGGTATCCATACTGGGAGAAACAGCCTCATTCCACACCCACTATGCTGCCCTTCTCGCACCTACCCAGTTGCCTTCCTTATATTCACATCTTTCCTTTCTTTTATAACTTACTTATTTTCGTATCTATCTTTCTTTCTTCCATTCTTCACTAGCTATTTTCCTATCCTTTTTCCATCTACATCTTTTCCCATTCCCCATTTTCCTTCCGTCTGACGTTTTTTCCCTGTACTTTTGTTCCCCCTCCCCCCCCTTTTCTTCCCATTTTCATTCAACTTCCACATCCTTTTCGCACTTCTTCACTGTCTCTTTTCACTATTTTTCTGCCCTTTATTCATCTCCATACAGGGTTGTCCGTAAACAGGACTTCACTAGGAAAACGCCTGACAACATCTTGAGTGTTGTGGGCACGACTCAGTTCCTTGTGTGGCCGTAGGTGTGGGCGTGGGGGTCAGGAAATGAGTAAGTGGTGCAGGTTACATACTGAAGACGTTGACAGGCGTCCCCACAGCACACAGAGTCACTCAGTGGAGTGAACATCAGCGTTATATATGAACCACCCTACAGTATACTTTCCCACATATCTATTCCACATTTTTCTGTTCACTTCGCTATATCTTCAGTTACAGTCAACAAATTCCCACCTTTATCCTGTATCTATATTCACATAGCGTTATATCATAAATTCTTCGTCAGTCCACACACTGAAGGCAAAAATGACCAGTCGTTCATCCCTGAGAGAAAGCAGGTAAGACATTATCCCCAACCACACTTTGGATGACAAACTTGTTCTCCCATGCCCCTATTCCCAAGTTTTCCATCTTTTGTCTGCCTCTCTCTCTCTCTCTCTCTCTCTCTCTCTCTCTCTCTCTCTCTCTCTCTCTCTCTCTCTCTCTCTCTCTCTCTCTCTCTCTCTCTCTCTCTCTCTCTCTCTCTCTCTCTCTCTCTCTCTCTCTTCCTCGCAGAAGACACTATGTTAAGAGCATCGTCATTTCCTAGTTAATACTAACAATAATTAATAGTAATAATAATAATAAGAATAGCAACAAAAATAATAAGAAATGATAAGTAATGATGACAATGATGATGATGATGATGATAATGATGAAAAGGAGAAGATGGAAAAAAATCACCCTAAAATCTCCCTCTTTTTGGTTGTAAGTGAAATGCGGCTGGAATATTCCCAAGACATTTGCATACCCATCACTCTCTCTCTCTCTCTCTCTCTCCCTCTCTAACACACACACACACACACACACACACACACACACACACACACACACACACACACATCAGCAAACATACCTACGGAAACATCAGCACAATATCGGCCAATCAGCACAAATTTATACCAGGCAAATCACAGGCCACATTCCTAGCGCTGATACGAGGAGTGACGACAGTAGGAAACTAAGGGTAAGGTGAGTTTCGGTCAGTTTAAGTAAGACTGGGTGAAGTTAGGTTACGTTAGGCTAAGTTGCGTTAAGTTGGATTTAGTAGGGTTAAGACATGTTAGGTTAGGTTGGCCAGGTCTGGCTAGGTTAAGTGTTATTAGGGCAGGTTAGTAAAGATGAATCAAGTCAGGTTAAGTTGCACTATTGTAGGTTAGGTCACAGGCAATAAGGCAATACGTACGACCACCTGAACATAGTATCAGGCAATCAGCACATATTCCCACCCAACACACTGGCCTCGTTCCCAGCGGCGGTAGGAGGTGCAGCGATAACATGCAAGCCATCGAGGCAGGACCCAGGCCGTCAGTGATATACTGCCAATATAACACGTGGCCTAATGGCTACGTCCTTCCCTGGCATTGGTTTATTATTGCGACGTACTGCTACACTGCAGGCACGGTGACGTGATGGGGAAAAAGGGGGATACAGAGAGGTGAGGTGAGGGGAAAAGGGGGGGGGCACAGTGAGGCGAGAGGAAGGGTGCAAAGGGGCAAGTAAGAGTGATGTGGGGTGTGAGGAAGGAGGGGGCACTGAAGAGAGAGATGAGGGGGTAAATTTAGAGAGGAGACGGCGTTGTGGTGAGTTGTGGAGAGAAGTGAAGGAATGAGGTGAGAGGAGGGGGGTACCAATGAGAGTGGTGAGGGGAATATGGGGTTTGGAGACAAGAAAGATTGGGGGGAATGGGAGTTTCAATGAGACGAAAGAAAAAGGGGGAACTGAGAGAGGTGAGGTGAGGTGGGGGGAGATGTGAGGGGGGAAGGAAGATGTGAGGGGGGAAGGGAGATGTGAGGGGGAAAAGGAGATGTGAGGGGGGAAGGGAGATGTGAGGGGGAAAGGAAGATGTGAGGGGGAAAGGGAGATGTGAGGGTGAGTGAGGAAGGTGACGCGAAGGTGAGGCAGAACTCTGTAGTGATAGGTAGAGACGAGCTGAAGGTCAAATGGCATTCGGTATGGTGGGTGACGGTGTGCCTTTTAGTAAAGATTCAGTTTAACATCAGGCTCCTATGACTCACTCAGCTGAATAAAATCGTTTGGGTTCAGCTGGTGTAGAATATGAAATGTCCCGACCATGACAGGGTCACTGGTGCAAGTATGAACACTCTAGGGTTCCCAAATAGAGCTGAACCCACCACGAGAGGACAAGAAAAAAAAAGCCTCACATATTAACTCATTTACTTTGACGTTTTGTTTGTATATTCCATTAATGCTACAACTTTTTAAAAATTTCTGAAGAGCTTTTAAATCAGCTGGTTAGATATAGCCTTCCCCAACCCCCCTTACTACTACAGGTACACCCTAACTTGAGCAAAATCCTCTGTTGGTATCACATATAAACCAAAAGAAACAGGACACCATCTGGAAGGGGTTTAGGCCACAGAATAACAGACTTCAAAATGGAGTAGAGTATTGCTTTGTATATTCAGCCAAACGTCATCGTCATATATATATATATATATATATATATATATATATTGTTACGGAACAGAGAAAGATAACGTACACTTTAAGTGAGAATACTAAAAATCACTACTGTCCCGTAAAGTTCCAGGTTCAAAACAAAGAGTTAGGTAAAATTACAAGTTAAAGTTTAATGCACAAACTAACAACAAAACATTCAGAACTCATAAGGATAATGTAATGGCAAATAAACAGGTTAAATATATGGTTAACTGCAATAGCCTCTATTAACACGAAATTAGCAAGAATAAATTTATCTAAGTCAGCCCTGATAAAATGAGATACCAGATAATACTCAGTGAATGCCAGATAAATTATTACAGATACAAACTGTTATCAAAATGACTGACATAAAACTCTACATTAATCACAAAGACCCCACTAGGCCTAAGAATCAACCATATGCTACACAATACAAGAAAAAATACAACAACAGTTATACTCAAATTACACACAGCTGCTAGATGTTTGGAGATTTCTTGAGCACTCACAATAATAATATCTGTACAGGGGAGGACAGAGATGTGAACAAAATGAGGAGCAGATCTAAGTGGCAATGATGCAGAGACTGAGCTCATTATATAGGGGCCGGCAGAGCCTGATACAACTTGTAAGAGGACGCGCAAATGAAAGCCATGGGGACATAGAGTTCACAATCCCGCTCTGGACAACAGAGAGAACGACTTACTCTACTATAACGGTAGAAGGGGGGGACTGAGGCAGAACACGCTCGTGATCAAACATGCAGCATACTGTGCGTTAAAATTACACAAAGGATGATGAAATCATAGTCTATGTAACAATATATATATATATATATATATATATATATATATATATATATATATATATATATATATATATATATATATCTTTATTTATCTGTCCCTCCAGTTAATGAATTACGATAAACACAATGGACTTTGTCAAACGTATTTCTTGCTTGATACCTGTCTGTCTCTGTCGAGCTCTCTCCCTGTCTATTATATTCATCTGTATGCCTATTTATCCATATCTATGATACTATCTATTCATTTAATTACTTATTACTTATTTATCTATTAATCTCTTTAGGGTAAGCATTCTGTCTACACCTCTCTCTCTCTCTCTCTCTCTCTCTCTCTCTCTCTCTCTCTCTCTCGTGAAGTTTATTTCCTCTAATAATATTCACCAACATCACCACCAACAACAACCAATTAGACATCACAACCAACCACCATCTCAAATAACCACCATCACTATCACCAACCATACAACCATTCTAAGGTCACTACCAACCAAAACCACCATTACCAACAATCTGACAATCTAGATATTCTCCGCCAAACCTCCAATCTAATAACACTAACACCAGATCTACCAAGTACAAACAGCCAACCATCATCAACGACCAATCAACCAACTACCATCTTTACCAACGATCAACCAAATAACTAAGCAAATATCAATATCAGGTTTGACGACCAACCAACCTACCAACCAACCATCCAACCAACTAACCATCATTAACCAATCAATCAATCAGTTAAATAACAAACAAAACTAAGACAGCATCACTACCAAATTTACCAAGAAACAGTCACCAACCAACCAAATTAATCACCTCCAACCAACTTCACTACCATCACCACCAACCAGGCATCCAAGCAATTAAACATCACTCATATCTACCAACCAACCATCATCACCACCTAAGCAACCTAAACTACCAAACAACATCACTACCAACCAAACAACCAGTTCATCAACCAACATCACAATCACCAACAACAACCATCATTTTAGCTTCCACTCTTTTGGCCTCGCATTTTCTCACTCTGTTCTTGCTCTCTCACTCTTACCTACTGCTCTCTCTCACATCTACATCTTTTTTACCCTCGTTCTCATTTTCACACCTTCCTTTGTTCTTACTTATCACGCACTTTAATACTCTCTCTAACACAAGCTGACTCTTGCATTCCAATACTCAAACTCATTTGCAGGGTTCCATAATCTCTCTCTCTCTCTCTCTCTCTCTCTCTCTCTCTCTCTCTCTCTCTCTCTCTCTCTCATAGTTTAAACTTTCTACTGATCGCTAGAGGGCACTTCGGGTCTGTATATGTATGTAACTCAGTCTCCCCTCCCTTTTCTCTGTCATATCAATCTCCACCTAAGTGTGTCTGTCATCTGCCTCTTCTCCCCTCTTATATAAATCGTAATGTAGGTGTTCACGTATTCCCATATTTTTTTTCCAGGTGTCTTTCCCTCAACGTGCGTGTTACTCCAACGAAAAAAAAATGTAAAAAAACAAAATCCTCACTTTTCCTCTTTATTTTTATCCAACTTAAATTCTCGCATTTTCATCCCCTCCTGTATTTCATTAATTTTTGATTCTTACTTTTTCATCTCTCGTGTTTTTATCACACACACACACACACACACACACACACACACACACACACACACACACACACACACACACACACACACACACACATACACACACACACACACAATCTACTTACGTACCTACTACCTATATGCACGTATGTATTATGTACCTGTATGTACTCCATAATCCCTTACTCTTCCCTTCCTCCCCTCTTCCCCTTGCTTTTTTATTTCTGTCACTATTCTGCCATACAGACACTTGGGATCACCATAAATATGCTGGCCAATGAACATGCTTGACTGAATCCATTGTGGGCCACGCTCTGATGGGAGGTGAGAATCCAGCACCCATAAAATATAAGAGGGGAAGGATGGGAGGGGCGAGGAGAGGAGAGGAGAGGAGAGGGGAGGTGGAGGAGGAGGAGGAACTGGCAGAAGGGGAAGGATTTAGGAGGAAACAGAAAGATGGTATTGGGAATAAGGAGGCAGGTGAAGGAATAGGGACAGAAAAGGTAGAAGGTAACAAAGAGAGCATTCCGAAGGAGGAGAGAGGTGAGCGAGTGAGGACAGAAAGAGAGGAGATAGGAGGTAAAAAAGATATAAGATAGCATTGGGATGGAGGAGAGAAGAGATGAAGTAGAGAGAGAAGGAGAGATAGGAGGTAACAGGGAAGTAGAGAACACTGAGACGGGAGGGGAGAGAAGAAAGACTAGGGAAAGGAGAGCGGGGAAATGGGAGGTAACAGAGAAGAAGACAGCACAGGGGAGGAGGGGAGAAGAGAAGGGGTTGGCAGGGGAACAGAGATGGGAGGAAACATGGAAGAAAAGCGACGAAAATCAAGGAGGAAGAGGGAGGAAGATGTAAAAGGGAAATAATATAATTGCGTGAAGGAAAAGAGAGAAGAGAAAAGAAAATGAGAATGCCCTGGTTAGATAGTGAAAATAATCAGCAGGACGTGTGTATGCAACCCTTCCAGTCTGATGAACCTCTGAGCTATGTAAAATCGTCTGAAGGCAGCAAGGGTAAACTAGAAAAAGCGTCACCCAACTGAGGAGATGCATCAATATACTACTATTAATCATGTCATTCAAATACTGAGCCTTATCCAAAAACTTTCAAGATTCCTGTACAAAAACAAGAGAGCTGGATAGGGAAGAAGCAGAGGTCAACGATGCTACAAAAGAATAAAAATAAGAGCTGGGGATAAAGAGAAATGAAAGAGAGAGTAACGACGCAAAGCTAAACGCATTACCATCAGCCAAACTTTTCTCTCCACATCCTAAAATTCATAGACGAGATACCGAAGACTCAGGCACGTCTTCTCCTAGGCTAAATACAGGCTCCCCCGCCCCTCTTCCATACCAGTATAAGACGTGATAATGATGTCTCACTTTTTGCTATTCTTGATATCACCAGACAATTTCATTCAGCTTTCAGGGAGACTTTCTGAGCTGGAGGGGTTAGATATAGCTTTCATTAACCCATACACAGACAAACTCAAGTAAAAAAAAAAAAATCACGCACATCAAAAATTTCTCACACGTCTCTTGTCAAAAATCAAGAGAGCTGATTGGACCCCTTTATAGATCGTGAGAAGGCAGTGATGCAAAGCTAAACACATTCCCATCAGCGAGGCAGCAGGAAGGGAGGGAACCAATACATAATACATACGAACAGCCATTTTATCCTTCCCAGTCCTACCCACTCACACAAATCACACAAAGCCAACAGGATAATGTTAAGATATCCAGTACAGTGATGACTTTTATATGATTTTTCTTGCTTCCTCCAGACGATTTTATTCAGCTTAGATTTTCAAGCAGGGTATTCGTAACTCGCAAATCGTCTGAAGGCAGCAAGAATGAGTCAACAACACATCCCTGGAACTGCCAACCACGCAACCACACACACGAACTCTCACATCAACACCAGAAATCCCAAATACCAACTCACTCCTCCAACTGCCAACCACACAACCACACACACGAACTCTCACATCAACACCAGAAATCCCAAATACCAACACATTCTTCTAAACCACACACACGAACTCTCACATCAACACCAGAAATCCCAAATGCCAACACATTCCTCTAACTGCCAACCACACAACCACACACACGAACTCTCACATCAACACCAGATATCCCAAACACCAACGCATTCGTCCAACTACCAGCCACCAACCACTCACAGGAGGCCTCACGTCAAGACCAAGCAAACTGCAAAAAAGATAATACTGACCTTTTGATTCTGGTGGCGTAATCTATTGGTATATTCTTGCTACCTACATTAAGCTTGGGGGAGGCCTCTTGCAGTGAAGCAGCAAGTGAGGGATTTATTCCAAAAGTCTGCTCTACGCTCGTCTGAACACAACACGAAGAAAACATAACAACACGTCCAAAGTCAGCGAGTATATGTCTGTGTCACCTACAAAGCTACCCTTCATACAGACACAAACAGTAACATCGATCACACGTCTGCACTAGAAACTTGAAAAATGACAACAGGATGAATTATACCATACGAATCTGTTGACATTTGATACTGAATTCCTACTTTCTCATGACGTTTGTTGAGCGGGTGACTCAAAGAGGCCTCAGAGTGTAAATACAGTCACCATTAACTCTCTCACGATCGGGGAAACTCTAGCATTTACTGTTCCAACTAACATGAGAGGATTTTATTCAGCTCATAACAACCTGAATGATGTCATTCACTCTTTGTTGCTGCTACCTACAGACAGTTTTGGTCAGGCTAGGGAAGATCTGTTATACTGGAGGGTCTGCTCTAATCCCTCCTTTCCCCTGTCTTTCCAACCCTCCACCTTGACGCCTACAAGGAGAGTATCAACCACATGCATTAATCTGATGACCTCTGTATCGATTTACCATTACATTAGGAGGAAAAAATGAAACAGTGAGAGAGAGAGAGAGAGAGAGAGAGAGAGAGAGAGAGTTTTACTATATATAGATAGATAGATAGATACAGATAGACAGATAGATAGACAGGATAGATAGACATTGATAGAAAGACAGATAGGTAAATAGATTAACTGACTGACTGACTAACATGGATAGGCAGACAGAAAAGCTTAGACAGAGAGATATAGTCAGAGACAGACAGATACAGATATGCTGTCAAAATAATAACGCTGATCTGAAAATAAATGGTCAATGATTTTTACACTTGCAGTCACTGCTGACAGCTAGAAAGAAGACAACGGTGAGTAGTGAGAATATAATATGAAAGATGATACGGGAAAACAAAACAAAACTGTATAGGAGAAAAGAGGGCAGAGAAAAAGGCAGATGCATGTGGAACGAATAAAAAAAAATCATGGTACTGCACAACTAAAAAAACAAAAACACTTATAAAAAGAGAGGACATGGACAGAAGGTGAGGGTGAGCCACATGGGAGAAAGAAGAGGACCCACAGGTGCTTGGTGTTCTGGCAATGTCGTTTACATAATAATACAATCGTAGCTTTTGCAATGGCCTTTAGACTTGCAGTTATTGGTGTCCTTGCAATTGCCTATACACCTGCAATTATTGGCGTTCTTGCAATGGCCTTTACACTTGCAATCAATGGTATTCTTGTAATGGCCTTTACACTTGCAATCAATGGTGTTCTTGCAATGGCCTTTACACTTGCAATTATTGGTGTTCTTGCAATGGCCTTTACACTTGCAATTATTGGTGTTCTTGCAATGGCCTTTACACTTGCAATCAATGGTGTTCTTGTAATGGCCTTTACACTTGCAATTATTGGTGTTCTTGCAATGGCCTTTACACCTGCAATTATTGGTGTTCTTGTAATGGCCTTTATACTTGCAATCAATGGTGTTCTTGCAACGGCCTTAACACTTGCAATCATTAGTAATTTATAGGGATGGGGGAGACAACGAACAAGGAAAAGACGGCAGGTAGTCAGAACAAAAATATATGCACACCACAGCAGTGACAGGAAGCAAAAATTGTAGAGCACAAAAATAGACATGAACAAAGAAGAGGAGCAAAAAATGAAGCAACGGAAAGCATGGAAAAAAGTAATAAAAACAGCTAATAGAAGGGGAAAGGGAACGAGGAAAAGAGTAAAAGCAAGTGCAATTAAAATAAAGGTAGCCATCGCACTAAAGAAAGCTACAGTAATGAAGAGAGGACAGAAAAAGTGAAGGTAAGCCTCGGGTGAGTGGGGAGAGGGTCAGCAGGTGCCTGGTATTTGACATCGTCCTTTACACTTGCAATCATTATTTATTCATACGGACAGGGTACCATGATAATGAAAAATGGCAAAGACAAACAGCAAGAATAAAGCAAGAAATACACGTCACTGATGAAAGCATTTAGAAACAGCAGAAGGGGAAGAAAAGTGCAGCCAAGAATGAAGGGGAAAATTCAATGTGCTAGGAATTCAAGTCAAAACGCAACACTACAAAAGCACAAACTCACGGAGACAAGTCAAAGAAATTACAAAGGTAAGGGCTGAGTACATGGGAGAAAAAAGTGGGTCCATGGGTAGTTGGCACTGTTGCACCGACCTCCACACTTACAGTACAATCATCTATTATTCATAGGGACGGTTCCCCCTGATAGCAATACATTGACTATTCCACTCACACGCACCCCAGCCACAACAAACTTTTAGAGGAGCGTGCTGGCTTTTACCGACCCAGCTTAACACGTCAAAAGAGAAGAGGTGAGGTGGCGCTGGTGGTTGTGGTGCTGTGGAGGAGGTGATGGTTTGTGGGACAGAGTCGTTTCTTTGCCTGTTTCTTCGGTATGGTTTTTCTGTGCTGTGGAGGAGGTGATGGTTTGTGGGACAGAGTCGTTTCTTTGCCTGTTTCTTCGGTATGGTTTTTCTGTGGTGGTGGTGTGGTAAGGTAATGTGCCTGTGATTGTGGTGGTGGTGTGGTAAGGTAATGTGCCTGTGGTTGTGGTGGTGGTGTGGTAAGGTAATGTGCCTGTGGTTGTGGTGGTGTGGTAAGGTAATGTGCCTGTGGTTGTGGTTGTGGTGTGGTAAAGTAATGTGCCTGTGGTGGTTGTGGCAATGGTGTGGTAAGGTAATGTGCTTGTCGTGGTGGTGGTGGTGGAGGTGTTGTGGTAAGGTAATGTGCCTGTGGTTGTGGTGGTGGTGTGGTAAGGTAATATGCCTGTGGTTGTGGTAGTGGTGTGGTAAGGTAATGTGCCTGTGGTTGTGGTGGTGGTGTGATAAGGTAATATGCCTGTGGTTGTAGTGGTAGTGTGGTAAGGTAATGTGCCCGTGGCTGTAGTTGTGCTGGTGGTGGTAAGGTAATAAGCTTGTGGTTGTGGTGGTGGTGTGGTAAGGTAAAAATGCCTGTGGTGGTGGTGATGGTGGTGATGGTGGTGGTGGTGGTGTGGTAAGGTAAATGTGCCTTTGGTGGTGGTGGTGGTATGACAAATGTGCCTGTGGTGATGGTCTGGCAGGTAAATATGCCTGTGGCGGTGGTGGTGTGGTAAGGTACATATGCCTGTGGTTGTGGTGGTGTAGTAAAGTACATGTGCCTGTGGTGGTAGTGGTGTGGTAAGGTACATGTGCCTGTGGTGGTAGTGGTGTGGTAAGGTACATGTGCCTGTGGTGGTGGTGGTGGTGTGGTAAGGTACATGTGCTTGTGGTGGTGGTGGTGGTGGTGTGGTAAGGTACATATGCCTGTGGTGGTGGTGGTGTGGTAAGGTACATGTGCCTGTGATGGTGGTGTGGTAAGGTACATGTGCTTGTGGTGGTGGTGTGGTAAGGTAATGTGCCTGTGGTTGTGGTGGTGGTGTGGTAAGGTAATGTGCCTGTGGTTGTGGTGGTGTGGTAAGGTAATGTGCCTGTGGTTTGGTGGTGGTGTGGTAAGGTAATGTGCCTGTGGTGGTTGTGGCAATGGTGTGGTAAGATAATGTGCCTGTGGTGGTTGTGGCAATGGTGTGGTAAGGTAATGTGCCTGTGGTGGTTGCGGCAATGGTGTGGTAAGGTAATGTGCCTGTGGTTGTGGTGGTGGTGTGGTAAGGTAATGTGCCTGTGGTGGTGGTGGTGTGGTAAGGTACATGTGCCTGTGGTGGTGGTGGTGTGGTAAGGTACATGTGCCTGTGGTGGTGCTGTGGTAAGGTACATGTGCCTGTAGTGGTGGTGGTGGTGGAGGTGTTGTGGTAAGGTACATGTGCCTGTGGTTGTGGTGGTGTGGTAAGATACATGTGCCTGTGGTGGTGGTGGTGTGGTAAGGTACATGTGCCTGTGGTTGTGGTGGTGTGGTAAGATACATGTGCCTGTGGTGGTGGTTGTGTGGTAAGATACATGTGCCTGTGGTGGTGGTTGTGTGGTAAGGTATACGTGCCTGTGGTGGTGGTGGTGTGGTAGGTAAAGGTGCCTGTGGTGGTGGTGGCATGGTAAGATACATGTGCCTGTGGTGGTGGTGGTGGTGGTGGTGTGGTAGGTAAAGGTGCCTGTGGCGGTGGTGGTGTGTTAGGTAGTATCGTGGGGCGAGTCTGTTTTTTTTCGTGGCTGTTTCTTTTACGAGGTATTGTGGAGGAATTTGTGTTTGTCTGGTGATGTAACTTAACGGTGATGGGGTGGTGGACATGACTATGATTCTCTGTGGTATATTTTATTGGTGGTAGATTTGTGATTCCTCGGTTAAGAATCTTTGTGGTGATGATGGTATGTTGGTTGTGACGGTGTGGTAGGTAGTGTGGTGGAGGAGGAGTTTTGTGTGTTTTGTTGCGTCTGTATTTCATCAGTAAAATGTGTGTGTGTGTGTGTGTGTGTGTGTGTGTGTGTGTGTGTGTGTGTGTGTGTGTGTGTGTGTGTGTGTGTGTGTGTGTGTGCGTGCGTGCGTGCGTGCGTGCGTGTGTGTGTGTGTGTGTTTAAAGGTATGATTAGAAAAAGAAAGACGTTCAATTTTAAGTATGTGATAAGAAGCCCGTTTCAAAATATAAAACAAGGAACACTGCAACACCACCACCAGCCCAGCACCAACAATTGGTATATGGGTCGAACATTTGACTCTGCCATGTGACCTTGACCTTTAACTGACTGTTCTCAAAACCAAACCACTTCCATCTTGCCTGACCCGCAGCGCTTCCAGCAAGTTTGGTGCCACTGCTTGAGCTGACCTTGACCTCTGACCTTAACATTTGACTTTCCCTGTGACCTTGACATCTGACTGACTGCTCTCAAAATATAACTTATTTCTCCTTGCCTTACCCTGAACATTTCCCCTACGTTTGGTCTAGATCAGATACGAATTTCTTCAACTGACCTTGCCATGTGATCCTGATTTTATATCTTTTCTACTAAATACAAGACCAGTTTCTTGGCTGACCCTTAAACCCTGAATAAAAGCCCTAACACCTGGATAAAAACAATAACACCTGAATAAGCTCTCTAACATCTGAATAACCCTGAATATGAGCCCAAACACCTGAATAACTCTGAATAAAGCGTCTAACACCTAATAAGCCCTGAATAAGAGTCGTAACACCTGAATAACCCTGAATATGAGCCCTAACACCTGAATAACCCTGAATAACAGCCCTAACACCTGAATAACCCTGAATAACAGCCCTAACACCTGAATAACCCTGAATAACAGCCCTAACACCTGAATAACCCTGAATAAGAGTCCTAACACCTGAATAACCCTGAATAACAGCCCTGACACCTGAATATCACTGAATAACCTAACACCCGAATAAGCCTGAATAAGAGTTCTAACACCTGAATAACCCTGAATAAGAGTCCTAACACCTGAATAACCCTGAATAAGAGTCCTAACACCTAAATAACCCTGAATAAGAGCCCTAACACCTGAATAACCCTGAATAAGAGCCTTAACACCTGAATAACCTTGAATGAAATCTGAATAATCCTGCTAATAAGAAAATGAGGAAAGGGATGGCACTGAAGAACTTGACATTCAGCGTCTTGGCTCTGACGCAAATCCTGAAAAAGAAACATCAAAGGACACAAGTTGGAAATCCTACGTATTTTAATTGACGTCTCTTGATCATAGAGAGAGAGAGAGAGAGAGAGAGAGAGAGAGAGAGAGAGAGAGAGAGAGAGAGAGAGAGAGAGACACTTCAAGACTACAGTACAAAACAGCAAAAGTAGGGTAAGCAAGAGCCTCCCCAAACCTCCTGTGTTTACTTGCTCTGCTGGACTACCAAGGCATCACAGGCTATTGGAAAACTTCAATGGAGGAGGAAAGGTGGAGGGAGAGAGAAGGCAGAAAGAGAAGGGGAGGAGAGAGAAGAGGAAGGTTGGGAAGAGGGAGACAGGATGAGACGAATAAAGAGAGGAAGGGAGAGAAGAGCGAGAGAGAGAAGATGGATGGAGGGGGGGATGGGTAGGGGGAGAGATGGGTAGGGAGAAGAGGCTGGGAGTGAGGGAGAGCGGAAGAGACGAGGGAGGAGGATGATGTAGGAAGGGACGGAGGGAGGGCAGTGGGAAGAGGGCGGTAGGGAGGGAAAGAAGATGGAAGGAGGGAGGGGGAGATAGGTAAAGAGAAGGCAGGAAGGCGAAGGGGGAGAAGGAAGAGGCTGGAAGTCCGGCCTTTGATGTCGCTAATGAAGCGTGCTTAGGGAGTGGCGGACACGAAGACGACACAGAAAGTTGGTGCCTGTGTGAGATGACTTCCTGTCCCCTGTCCTACCGCCTCGAGAGGTTCAATAGGAGACACGGGAGGGAAGGGGGGCCTTGGGAGGAAAGCAGGAATAAACTGATGAGAGATACTGTGAAACAGAGAAACTGACTGGGGAACGAAGGAAAACTGCGACTGAAGCCAACGGATTATGGACAACACGAAAGTTGAAAAAATAAAGTGTGTGTGTGTGTGTGTGTGTGTGTGTGTGTGTGTGTGTGTGTGTGTGTGTGTGTGTGTGTGTGTGTGCGCGTGTGTGTGTGTGTTGAATGGGAAGTCTTTCCACATATTTAATCTAATTATCTTGTGCAACAAGATTTTTTTTTCTTTTTTTTGCTTTAACTTTTGCATTCCTTTCGTTTTCCGTTAAACGATAAGTCACATCGAGTAACTATATCTATACTACTATACTGCACACACCTATGCTACTGATGTTCCCCTCAACCTCATCAACGAGCAATATTTTCCCCTGTAATCTTTTCAAACCAGGCATTTCTGTAGATATACTTCGTGCCTTGTATTTTTGTCTCTAACTTTTTTTTTTGTTACACCTCTGCCTCCGGCGAGCAATATTTCTTCTGGAATTTTTTTATCCCAAATCTTTTTTTTTTTCTTGTGTGAGGTTATAATTCGTACCTAGCCTTTTTATACCTACTGCACTGTTTATACCGTCTTCCGCAAACTTGTGCTTCTGGACCGTCTCTACCGCCTTCAACAGCCAATATTTCCCATTGTTAATTTCTGTAAATCATGCATTTTTTAAAATACACTTGGAACTCAATGTGTTTACAGTATGTCTCTCTGTGATAAGCAGTTTTCTTATTTGTACACACCAATTCTGCTTGACTCCAACTTCTCATTTAACGAGCAATGTTTCACACGTTTTCAGTTGCAGTCTTTTCATCCACCCATTCATCCATCATCCACTCTTTCATTGATACATCAGGAGTGTAGGGGCCCGGGGATAGGTTATTACAGGCTAGTAACCCGTCAACCTCTGACTGGCATTATGTGAGCAATAAACCCATCACAGGCTAAATGGCCTAAGTTACAGAGATGAGTACCATGGCTAAGCGACTCACACCGCATGTCCCTTTACCCTACCATACCATCCCTCGAATGTAAACCCTCACAGGCTACAACCGGTTGGAGAGTCTTAACCCACTAGACCACTAGCTATTTCTTTATATAATTACCATTCAGCGTAGTAAATGGTTTCCTTGTGTACAGGAAACCATGTGGCTTGTCATCCAGTGTAGGGTCAGCTAAAGGCAGTACTACATTGAGCGGACAGTGCGCCCCTGCATCTACCACATATTTTTACAATGATATATTTCGTTACTAGTACTGTTACAGGTATTTTTAAACTGTCTTTTCGCAAACAAGAGCGACTGATTTTTCACTTTCCTTCTCCAGCCAGCAATATTTTCATTTTTCTTTCTCGTATTTAGCATTTTTCGTGGATAAATTTCGACCTTACCATTTTCTTCCAACATTTCATACTTTCCATTTCATTAATTTATACCATACTACTCTATCTCAGTGTAATTTATTCATACTAGGAGTTTTAGCTATCTTTTATCTTATCAAACTACTCATTCTCAGTATAACTTATTAATACTAGGAGTTTCAGTTTTTTTTTTTTTAGTAAGAGTACTCAATATCATCACTGCAATTCACTTGTACTAGGCGTTATACGTTCTTAAAATCTTTTCATACTAACCACATCCTCAGTACAGTTTATTCATAACTGACGCTATCCCTTTTTTTTAGTCTTATATATATACTAATATTCTCAGCATATTTTTTTTCATACTAGAAATTTTACCTTTTTTTTTAATCTTCCCTACTAAATATATTCTCTGTAATATTTTCATACTGGCGTTCTTCGTGGAGTCATATTTCTCAGCAGGTGCAACCATCATTAAGACTACGACGACAATCCTCCGCCAGCTTTGTGTCCTGCCTTAGATACTTCTCCCTCCTCCCCAGATGACAGACGGTACTCTCTTTTCTCATGTTCTTGTGCTGTGTTTCATATTGCTATTACATTTAATAAATATTTCACGTTACGCCTTCCATTGCCACAGCTGGTGAAGAAATGCGGGAGAATTTTTGTTCATGGCTTCACTCATCATCCATACATTTTGCTGACTCTCTGATTTTACCGCTGGCTGAGTTACACATCCACCAAGCCCTACCGTTCAGTGTTATGGAGGTTGTTCGGAGCTTCGAAAACTATCTTTATAAGGATGACCGATGGTTTCACATTGAGCGCTGTTGCTTATCGCGTTTTTTCTTTTGGCAATATTTTTGAATGGACAGCTTATTTCACATGTTACATATTCTTCCTTCATGTCATACTGATTAAATTGCTGGGCATGTACAACTATGAGTAGTTAATGGAGGATACTTTCATACTTTTCGTTCACGGTTTCAAAATGATGACGGATGCCTGTAAAGGTAGTTTTTTGATCGTATGTACATAAGGAAAATTTTGATATGACACTGTTACTCGTGTATAAAATAAATAAATAAATAAATTAAATAAAATAAAAATAAAGCTACGAACCACCAACATCATGTCTTCGTTTGGTGTGAAACTTTAGTTAAGACATCCATCTAGTCAGGGAAAAAAATACAGGTTACGTAGAAATGATCCACAAATTCTCTCTCTCTCTCTCTCTCTCCTCAGAATTCTTGAAAATCCGTTCCCAAAGTCTCAACAGTCCTCCTACGTGCCATACAGCTCCATATGTCACTTTGTGCAATTTCCCCCGCATCCCTTTCATGTTCGCTACTGAAATGCCTTATCATGATGTACTTTCTACCCTCTCTCACTGCTAGGTATTCCTCATCCACGTATTTTTCGTCCTTCCTATTTTTCCCCGCTATCCTCGTCTGTTCTCCCTATTTTTATTCCTACGATTGTCTCGTACAAGAAATTTTTCACCAAGGTCTTTTGTACTCCTCTTGTCCCCCATCAAAAATTTTCACGTTAGGATTTGTTTTTCCAACTTGTATCCTACGCAATTCTTCAACTTTCCTCCATAGTTTTCTTTATATTTCACCTTGCTTTTTTTTTTTTTTTTTAAATCTACCACCCTACGCATTCTTTCAACTTTCACTTTAATCTCATCTCATCCAACAGTCTTTCGTCCTTTTCCCAGTGGCGTTTTTATTTTTTTGTATGCATATTTTTTTCCTACGGCCGTTTTCCCGTATTAAGCATTTTTCCCTTTCACTAATCCCTTGCACTGCACTTTTTTTTACCATATTCCACTTTTTCTGTTCCATAATCTTTCGTACTGTCTTTTACTTCCCAATTCTTTTACTCTTCACATTTTTCCCTGCAAGTAATCGTTGGCAATTCCGCCCCATCCCTTTTTTTTCATCATAATCTTTCACAATAAGCTTTTTTTCATTCTCCAAAATCTCAGGATATACGCTTACTCCGCATCAACAGTTGCCATGGGTTACTCAAAGACCCATCAAAGGATCCTTGATTATCTTAGGCATTAATATTTCGCCCACTTCAGGGTCTGAGAAAATAAAGACCCTCACCTCTAAATGATGCTTTAATGAACCAATGTGTCAGGCATTCTGGCCATAATTACAATATTTTGCATTACCCATACCACTGCCGGTCACGATGTATATGTATAAGTATGTATGTATGTAAGTTTATGTGTATGTAAAAAAAAAAATCCCCTTCCCTGATAAACGCTTTGAAAGGCACCTGTACACACGCACCCACTAGGGAGTCCAGTAGCTGCCATTCCGATCTTGGTCCTGACTGATACCCCTGTGGGGATGCTTTGGCCATTTTTGTGCTCCTGCAACGGTGTGGTTTGGTGAAATGTGGGTGCAAAGTGCACCGTGTTATGGCCTGGATTTAGATTTAGTAGTTAGGGTACGTTTGCATGAGAGAGAGAGAGAGAGAGAGAGAGAGCGAGATGATGTCCTCTGATGCTTGTTTTGGCCACTTTTGTGTTCCTGCGACGGTGTCAACGTGTCCCTTGCACGGTAAGCATATTCTGTACCGCAAAAATTGAAGACGCTTGATTCTACCAACCGTAAATATATCGTGAGGCTTCACATTTTATTGTCTAAAAACTCATTTTTCCTAGAAATACATGCTAACTAAATATTTGCAATTTTTCTGGACCCAATGTTTTCCCCCTCCCTTAACTTCCTTTTCATTCCTGTCTGCCACCTTCTCCGTTTATTCATCCTCTTCGTTTTTCCCTTCTCTTGTCTAATGCCCTTCTGCCCTCATTTTCCTTGCTTCTCTTCCGTTCTGTTCTTTCTTCCCTTATCTTGTTTTTCCCCATCTTCTTTTCTTCAGCTCTTGACCTCTCATGCATACACACCAAGTCTGGAACTACCTCACCGCTTCTACTTATTTCGCCTGCCCTCCTTGTTTTTTTTGTCAACTTCCTCTTTTCT
>NC_136954.1:10701324-10713824 GCF_032717465.1 Coenobita brevimanus
GAGAGGATGCAGAACTTAAGCAGTGTCTTGTTCTGCCACTCACCTACACGAAATGAACTCCAAAGGAACAAAAATCTGGCATGTTATGGTACAGAAGGGTATAGTGCAATAGGTGCCCTCCTTAGCACCACAACATTTCCAGTGCCACTACTGCATATTACATATCATCTTCAGGTGTCTGACATCTTTAGCTATTCTTCCTTGACACTCTTACCCTGATCCATCCTGACACCCTAATATTCCACGCTGACAACCTAATTCTACAACCAGACACCCTAATGTCCCAAAATGACAACCATATTTTACACCCTGACACCCTAATATTCCACGCTGACAACCTAATTTTACACTCTGACACCGTAATATTCCCCAATGACACCCAAATTATACACCCTGGCACCCTACCCATCATTCCTAGCACTGCAATATTCCACCCAGACAATTAATCCTATAACCTAACACAGACATTCCCACACCGTCACTGAAAAAACACCTACCTACCCACTTCATGCGCAGCACATACCACACTAAAACGCAGACACAATATCAACGGTGTACGGAACCTACAGGACAACCTCACAGGGGTGGTTTTTTACCTGTGGTCGACGGGTACGCTTGGTCAGGCGTTCCAGGGTTAAGCAATAAGACCACCACCACCACCACCACCACCATCATCAACAACAACAAAAATAACAACAACCTCTTGGCACCATAATACTCCATCCTAGAGATATATTTTTCCTCTCTAGCACTCTAACATCTCTACAGTACATATCTAACACCTCAACCACCTTCCTCAAGTCCCTGGTGGTTTTTTGTTATTCACTCCTGACATCCTTCCTGCAAGTCCATCCTAACACCACACTATTCTACAGACACCCTAATTCTACATCCTGACTCCCTAACCACCATTCTAGACACTGATACTCCACTCTGGGAACCAAATACTCCACCCTGGCACCCTAATTACTCCACCCTGGCACCCTAAATACTCCATCCTGGCACTCTAATTACTCCACCCTGGCACTCAATACTCCATCCTGGCACCCTAATACTCCACCCTAGCACCCCAACACTCCACCCTGACACCCTAATATTCCACCCTGACACCCTAATACTCCACCCTGGTACCTCAATACTCCATCCTGGCACCCTAGTACTCCATCCTGGCACCCTAATACCCCACCCTGGCACCCTAATACCCCACCCTGACACCTACTCCTGGACCCACCTTCCTCAAGTGCCTGGCGATCTTCTCGCCGTGCTCCCAGACGCTGTGATCAGCGTCATTACTGTGGCAGCTGATGATCCGCGGCGCCCCCAGCCCAGGAGACTCACCAAACACGTCCACTTTCTTGTGCCGTAGTCTGGTCAGCGCCTCGGCAACCACCCTCACCGCGTCGTAGATCAGTGCTGACTGGGCCTGAGGTAGAGAGGATGGGCTGATTTTTTGAGGAGGAGGACACAGTTCTTAGCATCAAACATGAATATCGACAAAGTATGTGGAAGGGGAGACAGGTCCAGTGCTGTTGGTGGGTGGGTGGGGCGAAAGAGAAATTGAAAGGAAAATAAAGAGACGATCATTTTTTCCTTCAAAAATCATACCGTCCCCTGGAAGACGACTCACAGCAGTCTAATGAAAATCAAGGTCCCTAACTGCAGGATAAAAGGAGGGGAATTAATGCAATGTCGATTATGAGCTGCAATTTAATATCGTTTGAAGATATACACAGGCGCTGGAAAGATGAAGGCAAATTTCTGAAAGTAATATACGAAGGAGCCTAAAATAATATACTAAGACATTGAAACTATTATACCAGGGCGTTGACAACAGTATATGAATCGTTGAAAGTAATGAACGAAGGCGCTGAATATACTATGCAGAGGCGCTCTAAATAACACAGAAGACGTTGAAAGTAGCACAGAAGGCGTTGAAAATAATATACAAAGAAGACAAACGCAATATACCGTACGCAGGATTTGAAAATACTATAAAGAGGAGGGGATTATTTGTGGGATTTTACCCATGGTTATTTCACTGGGGGAAATAAGGGAGATTACCTCTCACTACGATACATTCACTACACTGCACTACACCACGGTACACTACATTACGCCACAGTACACACCACTTTTCACTACACTATGCTACACTTCAGTACATTACACTACAATACACCACACTGCACTGCACTGCACTTTACTGCACTACATTATGCTGCACTACACTACACACCACATTACACCGCACTACGCTGCGCTACACCACACTACACAACGCTACACTGCACTGCACAATGCTACACTTCACTACACTACACCACATTACACTACACTGCACTACAAAATGCTAAACTTCACTACACTACACTAGGCTACGGAATGCTACACTACACTACAATACACACCACACACCCACCCACCCACACAGTTAGTTAGTTAGTTAGTTTATTGACAAAAATTCTTCACATGGTTACATTTCGTAAGCTGGTAACTATCGCAAAGAATACAAGTTTTGTCCAAACAAAGAACATATTTACATTATAAGTAGAGAGGTACCAACAGACATTTGTCTTGTACTCCATTCCTTTGAAAAACATAGTTTCCAATTAGTTCCTTAAACTACAATAGTACAGTGTATACCAGTCAACTATGCATCTAGATTAACCTTCATTATGTACACATTATCACAATATTACCCAGAACATTATTTAATCGTATACCCTCAATGCATCATCAATATACTTACATAGCTCTTTACAGTTTTCTGCTTCATTAAGTAAATCAGTAAGTGACGAGAAATTTAACATTGTAAAGCTACGGCGAAAATCAGCAGACAAAGGACATTCTAACAAAACATGAGTTTCATCTTGGACCTTACCCTCTTCACACTCACACAACCTCGACTCACGAGGTGTTCTACTCCACCTTCCGGTCTCAATCCTCAAATTATGTGACATAAGTCGTAACCTTGTAAATGACCTACGTGTATGGTCAGGTATATAGAGTTTACTTTTGTATATAGGATGAACTGTTAGGCCAGGGTTCATTACTGATCTATATGTCACATATTTTGTTGCTGAATCTGCTTTATCACCAATTATCCCCAAAATATATTCCATTGGGTTAGAGGTAGTATCACAATTAAGCGACTTTATTATGAATCTATATCCTACTGTATTGTACTGTCTGCATAAGTCATATACGTAACAAAGTGGCGCATCCGTATCACCAGATGTGATTCTTTCTGCATAAAACGTCTTCCTCTTCTTTGCAATAACAAATTTTATTGGAAAAATTCCCATTCAGCCAAAGTTAGGTCTATACTTGTATTAATTCTTACTCCCAACAGGCATTTTACTAGCTGATTGTACTGTCGGATTATTCCTTTTGGGTTACCTGTCAACCAAGTCTCTGCGCTATATATAAGTGCCGAAGTTACTGCTGCATCAAATACTTTACGTTTGTATATAAATGGCATGTCAGTATTCATTCCACAAAAAATGGAAAACTTATTAACAAGAGCTGAATTGCCTGACTCATGACATGAAAGTACAGTACACACACACACACACACACACACACACACACACACACACACACACACACACACACACACACACACACACACACACACACACACACACACACACACACACACACACACACACACACACACACACACAATTCTGCATGACACTGAATATTAACATATTCTTCTACCCCTTTGACTTTAATGAACATAGAGCTTGACAAACTGACATGGAATTAGCATATTTCTGACTTTTATGAACAGCCTCGATGTTGAAAAGTGAAATTATAAAAACGACCGAGTGAAAATGCCTTAATACATTTAATCAAACAGACTTTTTTCAGCAGTATGGCAGGCTATACTTTAATCTTCATCTATCCAAAGTGGCAACTGTATTAGAACTGAATGAAGGAGTATTAGCACCCACACTGACATATGGGCGCGAGGCTGGTGACAGGAAAATGAAACGTCAAGAGTTACAGCGGTGGAGATGGGAGTCTTTAGAAACATGTGTGAAGACAATGGAGAGGATGGGAAGTAGTGTGATTCGACTTTAGGTGTCATCTCATAGCACTAAAGTGGTACAGGAGGGCTATATCCAACCCCTCCAATTCGAAAACATATTCTCTCTCTCTCTCTCTCTCTCTTATTCTAGGAAACAAATTAAATCGTCCGTCAGTACCAACAACAAAACAGTCCGGAAGGAATAAAGAAAATAATATGCTCGCACTGAACTGGTAAACTTATTAAAACTGCCACCATTTCCACCGTGCCACCAGCTTTTCCTTGACAAATTTCCACCACCTGACACCACCAGCAGGTCACTCTACAAGCTGGCCAAACTTGTCACGCAGTTTCGTCACGGTGGGGGAGACAGGAGGTCTGGGCGAGACAACACAAGGTTTACTGCAGAGGAATTTGTATAGTTCACCAAAGCAAGCCACTAGGAGCGTTGTGTGTGTGTGTGTGTGTGTGTGTGTGTGTGTGTGTGTGTGTGAGAGAGAGAGAGAGAGAGAGAGAGAGAGAGAGAGAGAGAGAGAGAGAGAGAGAGAGAGAGAGAGAGGCTGCCATGGTTACGAAAGTAACACCGACATTTAGGTAACAGCACAGTAATCAAGAGAACCTTAAAATATAATTGTTGAATATAATCGCATCCCAAAATTAAGAATGATACACACAAATGATACATATAAACAGCAAAATCCACAATCCCTAAATAATTCTCAGCATTACCATGGTTACGGGAAACAACAGGGACAATTAGGCACTACTAGGACAGCAGGAATTATCATAAAATGCAATAAAATAGTATTTTCAAATTTACAGCAGCATAAGTCGCAATACCAACAAAACTATCCATGAAAATCTTGTGTTGCCATTGTTGAAAAAAAAATCAACAGCTAGGTAACAGCAGGGCAATGAAGACAGCCGTAAAATATAGTCAATGGGTAACATAAGGCTCAAACGAGGAGCAAAACCCAAATTACCTGATAATCCTCTGTGTTGCCATGGTTACGAAAAGCAATATCGACAATCAAGAATATCGTAAAATGTAATCGTGGCATATAATCCTATCCTACTGTTAAGGCCAACACACAGATCGGGAAAAATAGAAAAGCCCACAATACCTGAGAATTCTGCTGTACTGTCATTACGAAAACTATTATCGACTACCGGAAATATAATCGTGAAATATTATGTATGGAAACTATAATGGTCATAATAACAGCAAAACCAACAACGGCAATATAAACAGTCAAGATACTCCAATTTACCGTCAAATATAATCGGCTCCCACAATTAAGAATATGAGTGGGGATGAGGAGACTGGCAAAGCTGAGAATACTACGCCTCTTAACAGGGTTATTGGCCTCTCAGCTGTTTCGGCGTGGCACATTACCCCGGGAATTGCCCCTGTAGCGTAGTGCAACCAGCTACGACCACGCTAATCCACTGTAATTCCACCCTGATACCCCTCCACACCTCCCACTGGCACGCCATCCACACCACTTGCCAGGTGTGTGTTTGCTATTACGGTGTCGTATGCCTCTAGGCTTGGCTGACTTCCTTACACCAGTTCCTTGACAATTTTTAACACCTTTCTACGTTCTTTATAACCACTTATTTTCGACCATGTTTATAATAATATCATCACAATAATATTAATGTGACACAAGAAGATAAGCTCGAGATGACACCTCTTCCTTAGCTATTTCTTTTTGGATGAGGGTGGTTAATATCCTATTGCATGTTATTTAGCAGAGAATGGCGATATTGGAAGGATTTATGTAACACAGAGGAGGACAGTGAGTAATAAAAGAAATAAATCGTGCAGGAAACGGTGTTTGGGAGCTTCCTCGACCAACGACATACGGACCCAAGTGACAGCCGAGTTCGTGGTTGCAGTTTCTTTGCAATTTATTATAATGCACACTACACCTTCATATTCTACTTCATTAGGCTTCCAGTCTAGGCATATGTTCGTATTCTAGGGGACGTAGGTGGCTTCGTGGCACCAGTGTCTAAGCGATTTGTTATGGACACTACACTGATATTGTCTTTTGTGGCATTTGTATATTCCGGTTGGTGGCATCGAGACAGTCTGACGCAGGATTGTACAAAAGGATAAAAGGCGTCACATGGCCATCGGTCTGGGCAAATGTTCGTGTTCTAAGTGACACAGAAGGATACGTAACATCTCTTCCTCTGTGATTTATCAGGCCCAGTATACCCGGAATGTCTGTGGTATACATCCTCCACCTCCACGCAATCCACATGACATTTTGGGCTACTTGTCTGGGTGTATGGTCGTCTTGTAGATGACACTCGAGGTTTAACAGCACGATAGTTCTTTTGCTTCAACTTGGTCCAAATTATTATCCTTTTGCAACTTATTTCACGTAGCTCGGTCGCAGAAAAAACGATAATTTTATGACTCTATATCCTTAAGGTAGCACTTCTTCGTGACTAGTGCTAATGTATTGCTATACCTCAAAGATGGAGGGACGCAATATTAGGTCAAGGTAAAGTGAACAGTTTTTTTTTTTTTTTTTTTAATGTTGTGCATTTTACACCTTGATACTGTTTTTATGTTATATATTTCCATTAGCATCTGTCTGGCCTTATGATCGTGATCTAACGCAGTAATTATTAAATCTGAGTAAGTCCCTAATTTTGTGGTGGTTATGTATGGAACACCTGTAACTGTTATCTGTAATTAGCTTTCTCCCAACCTTAATTGGTCTAGGTAAGTCATACTGCATAAGGTATGCTGTAACATCGTTAACACCACCACTTTCATCACCATCATTACTATCACTATCAACATCACCTCATCATCATTATCATAATCATCATCGCTCCAGAAATTATCGCCAGATCTTGATTCCCAGGCCAGTCAAGAGAACTTAAGAATAATGTCTTTTAACCCAGCCTGTTCGTCCTTATGAAAGAAATACAGACCAACTACAAATTCTATAGATGCGTGTTGTAGTATGGTAGATGGTTGTGGAACGTGTCTCCCTTCACGACCTTGGTATACTTTTTTATTATCAGTCAAAAGCCTTCCTGTTCTTTTCTTAATCTCCTCTTTCTCCTTCTTTTTTTCTCTTACTTCTCCTCCCCTTCTTCTACATCCACCCCTACCCCAACCTCAACATCCCTCCCCAAAGTCCTCTACTTACGAGGGGAGAATCATGCATGTATTTACAGTTATTCTGGCCAGCTTACAGGAGGCAGAGTATAGCAAAAGGCCACACTACAGGCGAGAGTAGGGTAAGTCTCTCTCTCTCTCTCTCTCTCTCTCTCTCTCTCTCTCTCTCTCTCTCTCTGACCAGTCTTATGAGCTACTTTGTACCCAACCGGGAATTTGGTAAACAAAGCTCGAGATGTTATGACCGTTCCCAAACACAATATCTGGAAGGAGAGAGAGAGAGAGAGAGAGAGAGAGAGAGAGAGAGAGAGAGAGTATTGATATTTTCCACATACATTTCTCAGGACGCTTACAATGAAGTTATAATTTTGTCTGGTTCATTATGCATATTCCAAGACGTTTTATTCTTTGGTTATACATTTTATATATAGGATAGTCCAATACAGCATCCTCTAATTTTGTGTTGTGGGGACGGTTCAATGTGCTAGTGTGAGGAACGTTGACATTTTGGCTGTTTAATGAAACTCCTAATCAAAAGAGTAATTAATGGACGCCAATAACTGTCTGCTAAGCTGGTAAAGAGGCAGCCAAGGTTATCTCTAACCCTGCTAGTTTAAAAAGGCATCTCCAAGGCTAAGGAATAGCGTCTGTTGGTAGCAAGAATTTTTTTTTCCCTTCTGTACACGTACCCCTATAACCCATCTAGGCCGAAAAAAAAGCGTCTGGAGGCAGCACGAAAATACATGGTGTCCTGAGAGACTTTCAAAGAAACTCCAGGAGGGTAGTATTAATTCTGAGAGAAAACTGCTTTACCAACGTGGGCCCAATTCTCAGCCGTCATGAAGCTACAGTTACAGATGACCTATGGGTTAATTATGAGGCAGACCATTCACGTCCCTAAGATCATCAGTAACTTTAGCTCGGGAAATGGTAGACAACTGCACGTACAGTGATATATATATATATATATATATATATATATATATATATATATATATATATATATATATATATATTAAAGAATAGCCTCAACATAACCTCCTTAAATATGTACCCCCCCAAAGAAAAAAATATCGCGATACACACTGAAAAGGCCATTTCCACACGCTACTCAGATTCTCCGTAGATCAAATAAAAGTCTTTTGGCGTTAAAAATATACATGCCTGCCTTCTCCACACGTTGCTTTTGTTCTCCCCGGCATTAACAAACACCCTCATAACAGTTTAGCTACATAAACGAGAGACCACTTTCAGGCAACAAGACCCTTGGAAAAAAAAAATCTCTTATGTAAACTGAAATTAATACAGAGTCACGCATGTAGGCAATGGCTGGAGTGCGCGCACGGACGCACGCATGCACTTAGCCTAGCGCGCGCACACGCACACACATACTGAAAGAGAGAGAGAGAGAGAGAGAGAGAGTAGGGGAGAGGGAGAAGAGAGAACGAGAGAATGGGTAGGAATGAAGGCAGAAAGGGAGGAAGGAATACAGAAAGAAGAGAGGAAGAGAGGGAAAGATGGGGGGGGGTGAGAGAAAATGAAAGTAGGAATTAGGAATGAAAAGAGGGGAGAGGGGGAATGGAGGCGAGAGGGAGAGTGGATGGAAGAGGGTGATTGGAGCGGAGAGAGAGTACTGTAGAGGGATGAGGAAAGGGAAGAGAGCAGAGAGGACAGGTACAGTAAGAAGGGGAGACAGAGAGTAGAGAGAGAGAAGGCAAGGCCAGGAAGGAAGGGTGAGAAGAAAGAAGAGGGATGGGAGAAAAGGGAGGGGAGGAGGAGAGAGTGCGATCGGTGAGGAGGGAAAGAAATAAAGTGGGAGCAACTTGACAACTACTGTGTCCCTCTGTCGTAATATTCCTGCAACGAATATACATTTTCACGTCTATTATTATCAACTGAGAAAGCAATGTAAATTTTTGTAGCTATTACTTTTTGCAATTACCTTAAACAATGACAATAACGCATTATTTACATGAATGATCTTTGCATCGACCGTGCATTTCTGTAACCACCACAGATTTTACAGTCTATTTATGCAACTACCAAATATTACTGCAACTTTTATTTTTGCAACTACTATATATTACTGCAATTTCTATTTCTGCAACTGCCATATATTACTGCAACTATTGCAGATTTTTTTCCACCCCAAAAACTGCACTGACACTAACTGTTTGCAATTTCCCTAACATTTCCAATTAACATATTGAGATAGTAATGTATTTTGGAAAATTACTGTATCTTGTTGGGTTATCCTATACAATTCCTTTTTTTTTTTTTTTTTTTTTTTTTGAACTATCATTTTTCAGCCTTTTTCTCGAATTTCTTTTTGCAAAATACGTATATTTTTATTATCAACGATTATATTTTTACAACTTTCTGTCCCCTCTTCTCTCTGGCATTTAAGATTCAGCAGGCTATTCCTTCCTTTACACTTTCTGCGTCTTCAGCCACTTTCATGCATGGATTGATGTGATACTATGCTGTTATAGATTATCCTCCTTCCATGCTCTCTCTCTCTCTCTCTCTCTCTCACATCAGTCACTTGCTCACATCAACATTGAGGTCTCACAGGCACGACTAAATCTCCCTCCCTCCCTTACTCCTCCCCCCCCCCCTCTCTCTCTCTCTCTCTCTCTCACACACACACAGAGGCAGAGCCAGCTATCCGTCTCCCTGAGTATAAGCAAGATGGATGTTACCAGCCCTAAGACATGTCAAGAGAGAGAGAGAGAGAGAGAGAGAGAGAGAGAGAGCAGGGAAAGAGAAGGAGCGATAGGGAGGGATAGGGAAGAAGCGTAACAGAAAGAGAGAAGGGGAGAGAATAATATGGGGAGACGGAGAGAGCAGGATGGGGAGAGAGAGGGAGAGTGAGGGAGAAAGGGAAGGAAAAAGGGTAGGGAACAAGGGGTTTCAAGAATACTCCCCCAGTATCCCTGCTTGTCGTACGAGGCGACTAAAAGGGTTGGTGGTGGGTTAGTGCCCCACCCCGTAAAAAGAACTAACTAAAAAAACGAACAAAGCGCCTCGGACCCGGATGGACCATACGTTGACGACTAAGGAACGGACAAAGGACATTCTGAGGGTGGGAGCATGGAATGTGAGAGGAGTGAATGATGAAGTGAAAGAGAGAAAGATTGTTCAGGTGCTTGAGGATGCAAAAGTGGATATATGTGGATTGACTGAAACTAAATAAGATGAGAGGGCAAGAGAGGGAGTATGTCTGATGATAAGCAAGAAGTGGAAGGAGAATATAAGAGAGTATGGAACAGTGGGTGCAAGGATTGTATGGGTGAGGATGAAAGTTGGTATACAAGCGTGGGCGATTGTATGTGTGTATGCCCCGACAGAGGACCGAGTGGCAAGAGTGAAAGATGAGTTTTGGGCGAGTGTAGAAGCGTGTATGGACAAGTTTGAGAGGAGCGAGAGAGTGCTGTTGATTGGAGACATGAATGGCAAAGTTGGGAATGTACGAGTGGATGGAGTGGTTGGTCAGTGGGGTGTGCCAGCTGACGTAGATGGGAATGGAAGTGCTTTGGTGGACATCTGTGCTTGTAAGGGGTTGGCAATAGCCAACACCTACTTTCGGCATAAGATGATCCACCGGTATACATGGAGAGTAATGAGGAGGATGGATGGTGAACTTTTTGAACGAAAGGCAATGATAGACTACGTGTGTGTGGATGAGCGAATGAGAAGACAAGTGTTGGATGCAAGAGTGTGGAAAGGGTGGGGGAATGGAGTCTCGGACCATCACTTAGTGATGGCCAAGGTACAGCTGCAAAGAAAGTGGCTGAGGAAACGAAGGGGAAGACAGGAGGAAGCAACTCCTGTGAGAAGAGTGGAGAAATTGCAAGATAGTGAGAATATGACAGAGTATAAGAGCATAGTGGAAGAAAGACTGGGAAGGTATGAGCTAGAGCAGATGGAAGGGGTGGAAGACGTATGTAAGATATTCATGGAAGAGATAGGCGCAGCATGTGAGGCGGTTTGTGGAGTGAGGAGGAGATGCAAGGGTGTGCAAGGGACAGCATGGTGGAATGATGAGGTGAAACGAGCTGTGGAACAAAAGAAGAAGGCATATAGTGAATGGTTAGCGAGTAGAGACATGGGAGAAGATGAGAGAGAAAAGAGAGAGGTATATGTGAGCAGGAGAAGGGAGGTTAAGAGACTGGTGAAGGAGAGTAAAAAGAAAGTGGATGAGGAGTTTGGGAGGAATCTGAGTGTGAAATGGAGGGAGGGTAAGAAATTGTTTTGGAAGGAGGTAAAGAAAGTAAGGCAGTGTGAAAGGGGAAATAGTAGGGGAGTGAAAGATAGGAATAATAGATTGTTGGTGGAGAAGAGAGAGAAACTGAGGAGATGGAAGGAGCACTTTCAGGATTTGTTGAATGTGGAGAGTGAGAGCAGTGCGAGTATAAGTGGTTGGGGAATGGCTGGGAGAAGAAGAGATGAGAGGAGGGAGGAAGAGATCAGTAGGGCGGAAGTAGTGGAAGCGATGAAGAAGATTAAGTTGGGAAAGGCCCCAGGAATTGATGGAGTGTGTGGTGAAATGCTTAGGTATGGGGGTGAGATTGTTGGGGAGTGGATATGGAAGTTGTGTGGATTGGCTTGGGAAGAGGGAAGCGTTCCAGAGGACTGGAAATCAGGTATAATTGTTCCTTTATACAAAGGAAAAGGAGAGAGAGAAGTATGTGGTAACCATAGGGGTATTTGCCTACTTAGTGTGACTGGTAAAATATATGGCTGAATACTCATTGATAGGGTTAGGCATATGACAGAGGAGCTAGTTGGAGAAGAACAAGGGGGATTTAGGAAGGGAAAAGGGTGTGTAGATCAGGTATGTGTTCTAAGATGTTTAGTGGAGAAGTATCTAGAGAAGGGAAGGAAAGTGTATGCTGCCTTCATGGACTTGGAGAAAGCTTATGACAGAATAGATAGGCAAGGTATGTGGAAGGTATTAAGAACATATGGAGTGGAGGGATGTCACGGGGTTTTTAAAATGAATGCTATTCTTAAAGGATAATGATAATGATATTGAAGAGCAGGGACAATAATTGTCTTGCTAAATCAAGCAGTGATTACTTTATACCGGCTTGCTTCGCCAATTTTCTCAGAACGAGAATTTATAAACTTTCTCAACAGTACACAGCAGAGACTAATTACTCATAAATGCTGATTATTAGTACTATTAGCCTCTGGAGAAAGTTACTTCACCCCAGACAATAAATAACTAATACTAATAATAATATCAGGTTCTTGATGATGCTTAACTCCTAGGAGGCACAACGGATTTTAAGCTTAATACAACAACACTGG
>NC_136954.1:10718824-10756324 GCF_032717465.1 Coenobita brevimanus
TCTCTCTCTCTCTCTCTCTCTCTCTCTCTCTCTCTCTCTCTCTCTCGTGAAAGATGGGGCTGTCAACTCTGATTCTGGCCAGCCTTCCACGACCAGCATCGATGACGAAGGAGAGGAAGACCGAGAACGAGAAAGATTCGGCTCACAGATAATTCTCCTCCCATCTCCTTCCTTCCCTTCGCTTTTCCTTCTCTCTCTCTCTCTCTCTCTCTCTCTCTGATTTTCCTGCACTTTCCCTGCTTCTGTCCTTTTTCACTCTCTTCTCTTTCATTTTTTCCTACACTATTTCTTCCATTACTCAGTTTTCCCTCCTCCTTCCTCCATCCATAAGCGTCTCCCTCCTCCTGTTTTCCACTTTTTCCTTCATATCTCTTTTTCGCTCCTCTCTCTCTCTCTCTCTCTCTCTCTCTCTCTCTCTCTCTCTGTCCACTTTTCCCTTCTCCTTTCTTCATTCCCCTTTATTCTTCCTCCTTCGTTCTTAGCGTCCTCTCTCCTCTCCTCTGAACCACCTCTCTCCAGCATTTCCTAATTCCAGTTCTTTCCATCCTTCCTCCTCCCCTTCTCCCTCTGCCAGTTTCCCCTCCCTCCCAGTCCCTTCTCTCCTCCAGTTCTTCCCTCATTGCCTCCCTCTACATTCTTCTCATTCCTATACCTCCCTCTCTCTCTCTCTCCCTTCGGTCCATTCCACTCTCCATCATTTCCACTTCTCTCCCTCACTCCAATATTCTCCGCTCTCTCTCTCTCTCTGACCATCATCATCATCATCATCATCATTACCATGGTTCAGTCCCCTGCAGGAAAGGCTGTTATTCTGTTCCATTCAATCCTAGTGTATCTCAGCCTCATAATGCTATCTTGCTCTCTGTCAACCTCATCCTCTCACTCCATCTCAGGTCATCCAACTGGTAATTGCCCTACGAAGGACGTGACATGTCTATATTCATATTGGATTTTTTTCTTTTTGTGACTAATGGTATGTCGAGGAGCTCACCATTCTCTCATTTGATGCCGTGCGGCCTTCAGGTGACTGCACTGAATGACAAGGCAAATGGTTTACTGCATTTCAAGAAACTAGTTACTAAGCTGGGTGGTAACCACAGCACCAAATGACCCATGGTTGTCTAGTGGGTTAAGGTACTCCAAGCGGTTGGGGCCTACAAGGGTTTACATCCGAGGGATGGCTAGTGTTATTGATCGCTTAATGCCACTCAGGTGTGAAAGAGGTTGATTACCCTTCCAGTAAATGTTGGGACAGAGTAGAACTGCCCCAGTGCCCTTCGTTACTGATGGGGTACAAAGGGACTGGGGATGGATGGATGGATGGATATACAGTATCTCTTAACAGCTAGTTTTTTTTCTAGGAAGGTCTCTTTTCTCTCACCATGTGACACCAAACAATCCTTTTCATTCCTTTGTGAGCACTCCTAAGTTTTAGGTTCTAGGGATTTTGTCACACTCCACGTTTATGATTAATAAGTTACAACAAATAAGGCATTTTCTCTTTTGACATAACGGCAATGGCTTATACTTAGTACAGTTACTTGGTTTACCAAAAGTTCACCAACCCATTCGTATTCTTCGTTTGTTATCATTGTACTGAACTGGCTCTGCTTGAACTGTTTTCACTAATTTTATAGTATACATTCCTCGATATATTAAAGTTCATCCGCTTTTATCGGACGGGACTGAATATATCTGCTGAACACAATTTTCGTCTGCTCCATAAATATTTTCAAGCCTGCCTTCAGACCCTCCGTCTTGCAATCGGCTACCATTTCTTGTGGTTGTTCCCGTTTCACACACACACACACACACACACACACACAAAACTAGGTCATCAGCATATAAAAAATGCAGTTCAATCGCTCAACCTTAGCGCTCTTTCCGTTTTAATTCCAATCCAAACAATTGAAATGTCGTCTACGAATACTGTGAAAAACTTGTGTGAAATTGTGTCTCCTGGTTTAACACCCATTTCTGATGCGCTAGCTATTTTTACGGGGTTTTATGATGGCGGTACTGTCTTCATAAATATCATCTCGTGCTTTAACATAAGTTTCTTCTATCTCTCATAATTGAACTGCTCTCAAAACTCCAGCTGTTCCAACTGAATCAAATATTTTTCCATACACACAGAACGCCATCCTCAATGCTTAACTATATTCTGAAGTTTTCTGTACCACTTTACTAATAACACGACTATGGCCACATGTATTTATAGGTGCACTGATCAACCCTTAACTACCACGCTTGTTTTGTGGACCATAAGTGTTCTAATATCTGATGTGTTGTTTATCATGTTAATGTTTATTGTTGCTTGAAATCTTGTATGTGAAACTGGATACTGTGGTCAATAAATACTTACGGTACTTACTTACTTACTCTAATAACGACTACGAGGTCCGGCCTGTTCTCCTAGCTAGTTTGCATCAGGTGTAGGATTTTTTGATTTGATTATGGATTTTTGTGAAGAATTTTGTACACGACAGGGAGAAGACTGATTGGATGTGATTCTTTAGGTCTTTACTGTCGTGTGTTTGTGTGTGTGTGTGTGTGTGTGTGTGTGTGTGTGTGTGTGTGGAAGGGAGGGGAGATGAGAGAAGGGGAGGGGAAGGAGAAATGAGGAAGCAGGAGGAGGAATCGGGAGGGGCAGGAGGAGGAATCGGGAGGGGCAGGAGTTGAAAGAAGAGAGGGAAAGGGGGAGGAGGATGGGAAAGGGCTGGGGAAGGATTACACAGGATTACACAGGAAAGCAAACAGCAACAGACCTTATGGTCCTTTCGAGGCTGCTTGTTAGAGAAAACTATGACTACAAGATCTAACTCTACATGCTGAAGGATAAGGATAGTAAAGCAAGAAGGCTCCCCCCATCACCAAACCCTCCAGGAAAAAGAGAAAAACCACCATGCAGCATGGAAAAACTGACATGGAAATTTTATAGGAAACACTGGAAAGGAAAAGTCTCATTCTATAATACTTTATCTATAAGCTACCCGATAGAGTAACCTGAAAGAGAAAGTAAACAAATAAAATAATAGTTACGGCATGACATTATAAACCGGTACATTGAGTTAATGGGAAGTCTGTGGACATAACGTGGAAGCTACACATTGCACAGTGTGGATGTTTAGGGGTGGTGCGGCAGCCTTGCCTGGTGCTTTTAAGGTAGGCAGCAGTCAATCAGGCCCTAGCTCCGTTTGCTCCACTGAGACAAGGAACTCTCCCATGTGGGACAAGTACACAAGTTTCATCCTGAAGCAGTGACCCCTGGTACATTAAAAAAATCCCGATGGTGGTCACTTGACTAACAGGGACCCTCAGTGATCCACAGCCCATCACAGGTCGAAAGTAAGAGTAGTGACCGTTAACTCCGGGTTATCTGTGCAGATCCTAATCTGTGCTTATATTGCTTTCTTTGCACTGGGGAGATTGAAAAACATATAAGACGGGTGTCTTAGATAAAAGGGGACTGCACAGTGCACAGTGTGGATGTGCAATGCACAGAGTGGATGTTTTGGGGTGGTGCGGCAACCTTTCCTGGCGCTTTTTAGGTAGGCAGCAGTCAATCAGGCAATAGCTCCGTTCACTCCACTGAGACAAGGAACTCTCCCATGTGGGACAGTACACAAGTTTCATCCTGAAGCAGTGACCCCTGGTACATTAAAAAAATCCGGATGGTGGTCACTTGACCAAGAGGGACCCTCAGTGATCCACATCCCATCACAGGTCGAAAGTAAAAGTAGTGACCGTTAACTCAGGGTTATCTGTGCAGATCCTAATCTGTGCTTACTGTATATTACCTAATTTGCTTTGGGTAAATCGAAAAACGTATAATGACGTGACGTGACGCTATGTTAAGTTTACGGGGTGTCCTGTAGACACGAATGGACTGCACAGTGTGGATGTTTAGGGGTGGTGCGGCAGCCTTGCCTGGCGCTTTTAAGGTAAGCAGCAGTCAATCAGGCCCTAGCTCCGTTCACTCCACTGAGACAGGGAACTCTCCCCTATGGGACAAGTACACAAGTTTCATCCTGAAGCAGTGACCCCTGGTACATTAAAAAAATCCCGATGGTGGTCACTTGACTAACATGGACCCTCAGTGATCTACAGCCCATCACAGGTCGAAAGTAAGAGTACTGACCGTTAACTCAGCGTTATCTGTGCAGATCCTAATCTGTGCTTATATTGTTTGTTTGCACTAAATAAACTGAAAATGTATAATATCATGACGCAACACTATGTACGGGTACATTGTTTACGGGGTGTCTTGTAGACAAAAGGGGCATGAACTTACATGTACCGTAGCTATAAAAGCAAGTTATTCAGACAGAAAAAGAGTCAGCTGAAGATTCTCGTGCAAATACTTGTCTAATTTGTTTTTGAATGTCTCGATTGAGATACTGTTCACGGTATCTGAGGGTAATCTGTTCCAGATATTTACAACTCTGTTAAAGAAGAAGTATTTTGCTTCGTGGGATTGGAATCGCTTTCCCATGATTTTGCAGCCATTACTTCTGGTTTGACTCGACTGGTCTATATCAAAATATTTATTCATGTCTAAGTTATCATATCCTTTCATGATTTTGAAAACTTCAATAAGGTCCCCTCTTAACCTGTGCTTCGTTAGGCTAAATAATTTAAGTTCTTCAAGGCGTTCCTCATATGGTTTGTTTCTAAGTCGTGGTATCATTTTTGTGATTCTTTGCTGAATTTTCTCTAATTTTTCAATGTCCTTTCTGTAGTACGGAGACCAGAATTGCACACAATACTCAAGGTGGGGGCGCACTAGCGAGTTGTATAAGGCAAGTATGACTTTTTCCAATTTAAACTCGAAAGTTCTTCCAATAAAACCCACTAGCTTGTTTGCAATTTTAACCGCATCGGTACACTGCTTGCTTGGTTTTAGGTCATTTGATATTATCACACCAAGATCCTTTTCACTGTCTGTACTTGATAACTGAATATTGTTCATTTTGTAATTTGCATGGACATTGTTACTTCCAATATGAAGTACTTTACATTTTTCTGTGTTGAATTTCATTTGCCATTTTTCTGCCCAGCTTGCTAAAGTATTAAGGTCATTTTGTAACTGCTGCCACTGTAATTTTGAAGTGACTTTACTGGTTATTTTAGTATCATTTGCAAATCTGGATACTTTACAATTTAGACCCTCATCAATATCATTTATATAGATAATAAAAAGTATTGGTCCAAGTACTGAGCCTTGGGGAACGTCGCTGATCACATTACGCCATTTGGATTCCTTTCCGTTTATCACAACTCGCTGTTTTCTGTCTGAAAGCCAATCTTGTAACCATTTTTGCGTCTTTCCTTTTATTCCATGTGCTTCTATTTTTCTCATGAGACGCTTGTGAGGGACAGTGTCAAATGCTTTCTGAAAGTCAAGGTAAATTATATCTATTGCTCTTGAGTCATCGTATGATTTGTAAACATCATGGAAGAAGTCCAGTAAGTTAGTTAAGCATGAACGACGATGTCTGAATCCATGCTGCGAGTCTTTAATTATATTATTTTCTTCTAGATAATTAACTATTTTATCTCTTATGATTTTTTCCATTAACTTGCACACTGCTGATGTTAAGCTGATTGGTCTGTAATTTCCTGGGTGTGACTCATTTCCTTTTTTGAAAATTGGTGTTACATTTGCTAGTTTCCATTCGCGTGGAACTTTCCCAGTACTTAATGATTTATTGAATAAGACAGAGAGTGGCAGCAGTAACTCATGTTTTGCTTCTTTGAGAATTCTTGGTGATATTTTATCGGGGCCAGGGGTTTTGTTTATGTTCGTACTATTTATGGCTGAAAGGATATCGTTATTATGGATAGCATAGTTACTAAGGACTGTGCTATTTGCTTGGTTTGTGGGTAACAGTAGGTTTCTGGTGGTGTTTTCTACTGTAAAAACAGACGCAAAGTAATCGTTAAGAATGTTTGCCATTTCGACCTCATTTTCAGTGTGCTTGCCATTGTTTGTTTCTAGAGGACCTATTGATGTAGTCATAACCTTTTTCTTTCTAATGTAACTGTAAAATTCTTTAGGATTTGATTTGCACGTATTAGCAATGTGGATCTCCAGTGCTCTTTTGCTTTGTTTAATAAGTCTTTTCGATAGGCGGCGTAGCTTATCGTACTGTAATTTATCATCATTATTTTGTGTAGCTTTATATTTATGGTATGCCTGTTTTTTGGCTATTAAGTTACTTTTTATTTCACTGGACCACCACTTTGGTTTACTAATTCCAGCTGGACGTCTGTTACGTAGTGGCACACATGACTCTACCACTTCATTAAATTTTATGGTGAATATTTCCCATGCTTGGTTTATGTCATCGGTTTCAGACATTTGATTCCAATCTGAAGTTGCAAGTAGCGCTCTGAGCCTGCTGAAATTAGCTCTACGATAATCTGGGACCTTTTCTTTGCTCTCCGTTTCTTTTACTTTTTCAGTAGTAATATTAAACTGTATAGTTCGATGATCACTGGAACTAAACTCAGGTCCTATTTCAACGTTGTTGACTAGGTTATCATTTGTAGTCAAGATGATGTCCAGGATATTGTTTCCTCTCGCTGGGTATTCTACGTGTTGGGAAAGGACGCTTTCTTGAAGATTCGTATAAAGCTCTTGTCCTGAGTGTGCCGTCAGTGGTTCACCCCACTTTGTTACCGGTAAATTAAAGTCTCCAAATATTACGCTATCCTCTTGACAACAAATTTCCGCTATTTGATCATAAAGTTTTTCATCTGTCTCAGTTGACTGTGCTGGAGGACGATAGATGAGACATATATTTATTTTGTGTGAATTAATACTTAGCTGAACATAACTGGCATCTATGTTGGTAATACTGGGTTTGGATAGCACAAGGGGATGGAGACTAGTTTTCACATATAGTAAAACACCGCCACCAGCTCAATGTGGTTACTCACAGCTGAAAATATTGTACCCTGTTAATGAGTATTCCGCTAGAAAGTCACGGCCAGATGTGTTAATCCAGGACTCTGTGATGCCAATGATGTCATAATTTTCTAGGTAAATTAGAGATTCTAAATCCTCAAACTTGTTACATAGACTACGTGCATTAACATAGCAAACTCTAATTCCGTTCCAAACAGTTGGTGATCTGACTTTGTGGGTATTTACGTTAAGGTTACTGTTCCTGGACGTGCCACGTTTTTTTATCTGAAGAGGGCGACTTTATCGTGTAAAAGTCTACCTAGCCGTGCCGCTCCTACTGAGTTCAAATGGAGACCGTGTTTCTGGAATAGAGTATGTTGCTCATAAAACTGGTCCCACAGATTGACAAAGTCGACTCCCTCTTGCGTGCAGAGAGATTTGAGCCGGTTATTTGTGCTGAAGGCCTTATCATAGAAACTATTTTCTGCCTTGATCCTTGGGAGTATACCAGATATTATCACACTTGTGGACTTAGTTTTGAATCGTTTGATCATTTCATGATACTTTGCTAGCAATTCCTGATCTATTGCGCTTAAGATCATTTGTACCAACATGGATAACGTATAGAGTTTGATCATATGTGTCTTTTCTGACCTCATCGCAGGCTTCTGTGATATCACATAGTCCACCTCCTGGAAAACAGTACCTCTTTCTGCTGATGGGGGCACGTGCACAAAATTCCTCCAGCTGACTGCATACAATAGAGTCCCCAGTAAGCATTGTTTCTTCTGTCTCATTAACCGTTTCAGCAAGGATCTGGTAGCGATTATACGTAGTTATGGGAAGATGCTTCCTCGTATCTTTTCCGGGTTTTGCACCATTTCTTACCATAGTAAAGGGGACTTCGCTTTGCGAGGAACGTACTGAATCGCTGGGTGAGGAAGATACTGATGCACTATTATTTGTAACTGCCTGATGGGCGGGGGCTTGTATGAGCTCAGTTTGTACGCTTCTTCCTTCTCGAGTGCTGTTGCTGACTCCTACATTTGCCACTACAAACTCTTTCAGTGTCTCAAACTCTGCCTTGAGTTCCCTGTAATTTCTCTGCGATTCAGCTAAACCATTTTCTAGATCTCTTCTCAAGATGCATAGTTTGCACACAGGCATCGAAAAGTAATTCGAAAAATACTGAGCCGCAAAGCGACCAGTACACTCCTGGCAGACCTTCAGGTTAGATGGCATTTTGCAGCAATATTTCCACAATCCCACACAAATATAAAATAATATACAACTGGTTAATGGATGTTGTTACAAATGGTCAATTTACTCTATATATGAAATACTGAATTTCTAGGGAGATTCACTTACTTTTTATATATTATCTTCCTTTATCAGTATAAAAAGAATAGAAAATCTACCTGTTATGGCACAATCCAACCTACATGAATTCTTTTACCAGTGTAAAAAGAACAGAAAATCTGCTTGCTATGGTACAACCTACCTTACCATGAGCTGTGTAAAATGAAAAGGGAATCTACTGCTATGGTATGATTTAGCTTACCATGAATTGTGGTAATACACCATACACTGATTCACTGGAGAAAAAGGAAAAAAAAAAATAGCAATGGAATGTTGGGGAAAAAATCAAAATAAAAACCTAGCTTCTCTCAGTGAACAACTGAAAATAAAAATAATATACAACTGGTTAAGGGATGTTGTTCAAAATGGACAATTTACTCTATAAATGAAATACTGAATTTCTAGGGAGATTCACTTACTTTTTATATACTATCTTCATTTACCAGTATAAAAAGAATAGAAAATCCACCTGCTATAGCACAACCCAACCTACATGAATTCTTTTACCAATGTATAAAGAGTAGAAAATCTGCTTCCTATGGTACAACCTAACTTACCATGAACTGTGTAAAATGAAAAGAAAATCTACTTGCTATGGTATGATCTAGCTTACCATGTATTGTGGAGGTACACCATAAACTGATTCACTGGGAGAAAAAAGGAAAAAAGAAAATAACAATGGAATGTTGGGGAGAAATCAAAATAAACACCTAGCTTCACTCAGTGAACAACGGTTTGTGGTGCAAAAACTATTTCACTGGTGTAACATCAATCACACAGTTGTTACTCTATACAGAAGACAATGCTATTCACTTGCACTAAACTAGCAAGCAACTTAATTAGTATTTGTTACGTTAGACTTTAAAGTAAGACGTACAAGGCTGAGAGTGGGAACAAAAACAAAGAGAGCTGGTAGGTAAATACACTCTCAGTTCACTACACCATTTACTAGTGAGAAGAGATAATCTGCTTGTTAGATATCGTTCTAACTGACCTTGATCTGCGGGAAAATAAACTATAATATGTCTGAGACCAGAAATAACGGCGGGAAAGGGCAGGAATACGATGTGGAGGGTGGGGAAATATGTAAACAAAGGAACACGCGAACGCTTTACACCTTTAACCCGCTCTAAAACATTTACATGAAATCTATTTAAATACTTTACACGGGGGAAATATGTCTACGACTCTTATACACTGATCTGTTCAATTTCACACTGATCTTCACTCAAGCTTGTTGTTGAAACACTTGGATATGCGGAGCGCTGCTTTAATGCGTGTGTATCCCAAGATGGCTGTGACAAAGGAGGAGGAGGAGGAGGAGGAGGAGGAGACAGAAGGGGGGAAATGAGGAGAGCGGAAGTATAAATTAAGAAGCAAGTGTTAAATGAAGAAAAGGAAGGGAAAATATAGGTTGGAAAAATGGGAAGTGAGAAATAAAGCAGCGTTAATAAGGTCATTATAAAAGCTGAGGTGCTAAAATGAAGAGGAAATTTCGAAAGAAGACGCGGGAAGAGAGAAGAGAGAATATATGAAGACGCTGGGGAAAGAAAGAAATATCAATAAAAATTCCACAGAATGTGAAGTTCCTCTTCATTATAATAATAATAATAATAATAATAATAATAATAATAATGACAATGTGTAGCCACAATAAAGAAACCACCATAACTGTTTATTGTATTGACTGCCAGTAGTTCAAGGCCATTCATACTTGGAACATGTACTCAGATTAACCTAAAGTAGCTTTTTGTATAATATCAACAAGATCTGAAGACAAAGGTGTGGAAGAAATAAATGAAGAGCATGGGTACATTTTACATTTGTCTGAATAACTGTCTAACTGTACGCTTAACTGTAATCATATTCCTTTCTGATGATGAGAGGGACCACAGTTATATTTCCGTAAAGTTACAGCTTTACAGCTATGGTGGTTTTCTCTAAAACGTGTTACAAAGAAAACACTGAGCAGATTTGAATTCTGTACTTTCCCCTAGGCTAAATGGCAAAATATTCAGCCAAAATTCTCGGTAAACTTTTTTATCATATGATTTTCAAGCAAACAGCTGTATCTCAATTAGTTTCTAAGATTTCAATTTCAGATATGCAATTGTTACACCAAAATTGACTATTTGACCTTCAAAAATAGGTCAACGTCATTCATATTTGTCACAAGTACCTGGGTTACCCTAGGGTACCTTCCTGCACAATATCATCAAGGTCTTAGGAAAAAGTGCAAAGAAAAATAATAACAACACCTAACAAAGCAACAACCTTCTACATATATATGTTGTGAAGATTAACAAGAACAAAAATAATACAACAATGATAATGATAATAATAATAATAATAATAATAATAATAATAATGAGGTGATGATGATGGTGATGATGATGATACTGTACTAATAATGGGAAGGATGTTAACTGAGATGGATGCAATAAGGAAGAGATGGGCAGAGTATTTTGAAAGATTGTTAAATGTAGAGGAGGAAAGGGTGGCTGAGATTGTGGCGGACGGAAGGGTGCAAGGAATAAATGTGTTGGGAGAGTTGAATGATTCTTTGATCACGAAGGAGGAAGTGGAGAAGGCAGTAAAGGAGATGAAAACAGGGAAAGCTGCAGGTATGGATGGGTGTGCTGTGGAATGCCTGAAGGGTGGTGGAGTGACTATTGCTGACTGGTTAGTAAGATTGTTGAATGTGTGCTTTGTGAAAGGTATGGTGCCAGTTGACTGGGCAAGTGCTTGTGTGGTCTCGTTGTATAAAGGCAAGGGTGATAAGTATGAATGTACTAGCTTTAGGGGTATAAGTCTGTTGAGTGTTGTAGGTAAGGTCTATGGTAGAGTGTTAATTATGAGAGTTAGAGAGGGTACAGAGGGAGTGATTGATGATGAGCAGCGTGGCTTTAGGAGAGGGAGGGGATGCGTGGATCAGGTGTTTGCGGTGAGACAAGTGTGTGAAAAGTATTTAGCGAAAGGCAAGGATATGTTTTGGGCATTTATGGATTTAGAGAAAACGTATGATAGAATTGATAGGGAGGCTTTGTGGACTGTTTTAAGATTGTATGGACTTGATGGTAGGTTTACTAAACGGGGTGAAAAGTTTTTATGTAAATAGTAGAGCGTGTGTAAGAGTGGGAAATGCTGTGAGTGATTGGTTTCCTGTGAGAGTAGGGCTGCGACAGGGATGTGTGATGTTGCCTCGGTTGTTTAATATTTACATGGTGTTGTGAGCAGGAGAAGGGAGGTTAAGAGACTGGTGAAGGAGAGTAAGAAGAAAGTGGATGAAGAGTTTGGGAGGAATTTGAGTGTGAAATGGTGGGAGAGTAAGAAATTGTTTTGGAAGGAGGTAAAGAAAGTAAGGCAGTGTGAAAGGGGAAATATTAGGGGAGTGAAAGATAGGAATAATAGATTGTTGGTGGAGAAGAGAGAGAAATTGAGGAGATGGAAGGAGCACTTTGAGGATTTGTTGAATGTAGAGAGTGAGAGCAGTGTGAGTATAAGTGGTTGGGGAATGGCTGGGAGAAGAAGAGATGAGAGGAGGGAGGAAGAGATCAGTAGGGCAGAAGTAGTGGAAGCGATGAAGAAGATTAAGCTGAGAAAGGCCCCAGGAATTGATGGAGTGTGTGGGGAAATGCTTAGGTATGGGGGTGAGATTGTTGTGGAGTGGATATGGAAGTTGTGTAGATTGGCTTGGGAAGAGGGAAGGGTTCCAGAGGACTGGAAATCAGGTATAATTGTTCCTCTGTACAAAGGAAAAGGGGAGAGAGAAGTATGTGGTAACCATAGGGGTATTTGCCTTCTTAGTGTGACTGGTAAAATATATGGTAGAATATTCATTGACAGGGTTAGGCATATGACAGAGGAGCTAGTTGGAGAAGAACAAGGGGGATTTAGGAAGGGAAAAGGGTGTGTAGATCAGATATTTGTTCTAAGATGTTTAGTGAAGAAGTATCTAGAGAAGGGAAGGAAAGTGTATGCTGCCTTCATGGACTTGGAGAAAGCTTATGACAGAATAGATAGGCAAGGCATGTGGAAGGTATTAAGAATATATGGAGTGGAGGGGAAATTGTTGAGTGCTGTGAAGAGTATGTACGAGGGAGCTAGGGTTACGGTGCGAGTGGATGGTGAGCTGAGTGAGTTCTTTGATCTCAATGTGGGACTGAAACAGGGGTGTGTGATGTCTCCATGGCTGTTTAATTTATATATGGATGGGGTTGTAAAGGAGGTGCAAGGTAGGGCAGTGGATGTGGGGCTGGCACTAATGAATGAGGGTGAGATTTGGAAGCTTCCGGTGTTGCTGTTTGCTGATGATACAGTATTGTTGAGTGAAGATGAATGGGAGTTGCAAGGTTTGGTGAATGAATTTGGGAGTGTGTAGGAGGAGGAAGCTGAAAGTTAATGTAAACAAAAGTAAAGTTATGGTGTTTGAGAGGAATGAAGTCACAGAGTGTGCAGTGAGGTTGGATGGTGAGGATATGGAGAATGTGAGTGTATTCAAGTACTTGGGTAGTGTGATGAGTAACGATGGAACTTTGGGGGATGAAGTACGTGAAAGGGTACAGCAGGGAAGGAAGGTTGTTGGTACACTGAAAGCAGTGATGAGAAATAGGGAGGTGAGTATGGAAGTTAAGAAGTCACTGCATGATGGTATTGTGATCCCTACCCTGACGTATGGAAGCGAGGCATGGACCTTGCAAGAGGGGAACAAGTCAAGAGTGAGAGCAGTGGAAATGAGTTACTTGAGAGTGTAGAATTACATATTATATAGATAGATAAATAGATAGATAGAAGCAGGGAGTCAGATGATGAGAGGTGTTTTGTCTGTGAGAATGTTGATGATGACCAAAGTGTTGTTATTTTTATAGGGAAAAGGGTGTATTTGGTATACTGTGAACAGGTCTTCAGTGATGAATGGTACATGAACTATCACTGATGTTGGTGTTAGTGTTGCTTCTAAGTACGGGTAATATTGCATAAATTCCCTACTGCGGAACAATGGCTTCAATTTATGTTTATGTATGCCTTGACTAACTATCTGACGTAGCTCATGAACTGGGAGTAAGTCATTTGTGATCTTGCCATCACCAGCATTCGAAATTCCTTGCATAAGTGCCCTGAAACGATCTCTAGTGTTCTCTAATTGTAGTAGAATCGTGTCAATATGTTCTGTGATGATGGAGAAGTGCTGGAAAAGAGTAACGTTGCCCTCTAATTCATTTATTTTATCTACACTCTCGAGAGCTACGTTTTCTGCTTGTTTCAGATTTTTCACAATTGTCTTCATTGCTGAGTTCTGTCCTGTGATGAATTTATCTTGGTATGTTAGTACCTGAGCTATCTTATTAAATTTGTTGTTTATTTCTTTAAGGTCATCCTCTGTAGCCAATCCAAAGATGTTTCCAAGAACTGCGCCGCCCAGATCGAACAAACCGCGCTTTTGGCGAGTACGTGTGATGTTGTTCCTGTCGCTCAGTACCTCCGTTCCATAAGATGGGAGATCTTGGATCATGACGAGCATAGTTGACTTCGCCTGTTCTAGTTTCCATTTCGCTAACTTCACCATTTCATCCACTTCCTTGGTGTTATGTGCTTGTGAAACATAATTCCCTATCTTGAAGTCCAGAGTTCGCATCGGTGTCGCAAGTCTTTCTAGATAAGTAGGTAAGTCATACAAGTAATCTAGACTTATTTCAGTATTCATGACGTCCTTAACGATTGTAGTTGTGGCCCTTGGAGCTATGAGGCATCCTTGTCGTACTATATGCTTGGGGTCTAGGTGCACATATACTCTTACTATGTAGAGGAGAATCCATAGCATAAGTCCCTTCATCGTACCCTACCGAAAAAAAAAATCTATTAATTTCCTATAAAGCTGTGTCTGTGAGATGACATCACAACGCGAGTCTGCCATGCCAAGCAACGTGTGACTGACACCAGGCACTTCTCACCCACTACTCATTACTCATTATTCACATAGCTCCTACTCATACTCATTTATTTTCACAGTTAAGTTGGAAATTCGACGTTCTATGCTGAGGTTTGCCTGGGACAGCCGTTAACCACTACAAATACCAGGCCATGGAGTTTCCTGAGTAATATCGTCCATCAACACACCACTAGAATTATCAAGAGATCTTCAATCAAACCTGTATTTTCTTCCGAGATCGACTTTTGTATCGACACACCTCTACGATCTGTATCAAGTGGGTAAAATTATACTTGCTCATTTCTTCTCAGTGCTAAAATTAGCTATATTCAACTTATTTACTCATCTAGTTTGCTAGGACATAAATAAACAAGAGGCGTATTTCATAACACCATATCTTAATGACAGGAATATTTTCGCCACCACCCACGTTAATACCAGATGACACACAAATTGCCACAACATCAGACTCACAATTAAGAGACAGGCCTCAGAGGAGACAGGTCACAGGGAGAGGGGCTTGGCAATTTGAGAGAGAGAGACAGATAGCGAGACAGGGAGGTAGCTACCCGGGACTTATACTTTGTTCCGTGTGAAAGACTTGTTAATATTTCCAAGACAAATAAAAATAGTCCCATACTATTCTTTACCTCTCCTGTCACTACATGACATTTGGTAGCAGCGAACGTATACGAACCTCGTCTACGAATCAACATTAAATTCCTACAAAATATCAAGATTGAAAACAAGAATATCTCTCTCTCAATCAACAACACAACCAGCTCCTGACGCTTCTCTCCATCCAGCCCCCTCCGTCTCCCAGATCATCATGCTGATGCAGAGGTCAAGAGATCACACGACGCCTTGCAAGTAGTTTAACAAAATATTGATACAATATTGCAATTTCTACGACGAATCAGCGAACTACAACCATCTACAATCAACTACAATTAACAACTCTACGTCGTCTGTATAATCTTCTACACGCACCTACAAGAAGCGGCAGTCTTCATACTACAACGAGTAAATCACAAGAAAAAAAGGACCAAGAATACATCAAGAAAGAAAGAAAACAAACAAACAAACAAACGAAGAGTGAGAGACGACTCACAACTCATAACCACCAGACCTCACCCTCCTCTCTCTGCTACATCCACCCAACCCCCACCGCTTACGCAGGTGTGAAGAGGTCAAGACACGCAGCAAAACACCAAGTCCATATTCACAACTCGTCTTACTCACCCGTCTTCACTCAAGTTACTCATCGCTACTCATTCACTCACCACAGCTACCAGTGTGGGAAGCCGACGTCACCATGTGCTGAGACGACAGCATGCCAATCAACCCGCGAAGAACAACGCTATCACCACGTGCAACACCACTCACACCATTTCCCACCACGGTAAAAATTAGTGAGTTACGTAGTTACTTCATTTATACAATACACAGTGATAGACAATAAGCTTCTGCACAAACATATAAAACGTGTTGTATAGTTACAGCTTAAATACACATACTTACTTCAGTTATCTGCATAACTCAAACACTAAATAATCACCAACAATAAATATTCTACACTGTATATATTCATTCATTTATTATAACATTTCTTTACTACCAACGAGTGTTACCATTTATACCTACATAAAATACGTGTTTCATATATACATTTATACATATTATATCTACAAAGTGATAAAGAAAATATCCAATCACAGTTACTCAGTGAGCGATTAAAAGAACTGTATTTAACATTTATTAATTAAAGCTACCTAGTGGAAACATATAAATTAACTTACGAAAAAAAAAAAAAAAATGGCCAACACAAACGACGTTAGCAAGAGTGAACATCTTCAACACAATCGTGAAGACAATGATTTCCACACAGTGCTGACACACATATTACTCACGATAGGTACAGGTGAACAACAATTCAGCGTGTATAGTTAATACTGTATATAGTATATATTTTTTTATATAAAATAACAAAATATGGGACTATATAATATCATTTTCAGTAATACCTGTGCAATATAAACTAAACTTTAAAAAAGTATCCCAAGGAAATTAGCCAGTAATTATGCAACCATGAACAACATGGAAAAAGCGTGCACAAGCGAAGAAAAACAAACTATAGAAAATCAATACATACAAAAAAAAAAAAATAAATAAATAAAAAAATAAAGAAAGAAAAAGTAAGCAAGAAAAAAGAGAAACAGAGTAAGATCACATAACAAACAAATGAAAATAAGTGTAAGTGTTACTACATATGCCAAAATACCACATAAACTACAAACAAAAAAGCAAATTGTTGTCTCCACAAACAAGTGGCATGACACATCATCACTATCATCGACCGCAGCATATGTTAGGACTGCAGTTATTACAATTATGTAACTACAAACGATATGTTACAATTATGTAACGACAAACGATTGCATTATGTTACACTAACTACAATTATGTACCTACAAACGATATGTAACAATTATGTAACGACAAACGATTGCATTATGTTACACTTTGCCAATTATGTAACAGTTGCATTAACAAGATGTAACTTTTATGTAACTTTAACTACAATTATGTACCTACAAACGATATGTAACAATTATGTAACGACAAAACAGTTGCATTAACAAGATGTAACTTTTATGTAACTTTAACTACAATTATAAGGCCAAGACACTTATGTAAGAGTTGCATTAACAAATGTAACTACAATTATAAGGCCAACACAATTTTGCATTAACACAATATTTTGTAACAATTCATAAAATGTTACAATTATGTAGTACCACAATGTTAGTACAATATTATAAGTCATACAATTATAGCACAATTCTGTATTACCAGTATCATCATACAAGTTAGGTGAAATATTAGACATTACTAAAGTGATAACTCTATGTAATGTATAACCTAGCAGTATTACCATTGCACAATTATATGCGTAATATTACTGAATAATCACTATTTACTATGAATAATATATGTTTACAATATTCATACAATTATGTTACTTTACAATATTGTATATTTCACTTAATTAGCTTACAAGTTCATTATAATGTATATATAATATGTATTAATATGTTATGACTATTAAATGTCGATGGTACGCCATTTTCGCGCGGCCGAGCAGTATGTAGAACTACATATTATATAGATAGATAAACAGATAGATAGAAGCAGGGAGTCAGATGATGAGAGGTGTTGTGTCTGTGAGAATCGAGCAATGCTAAACATGCTTACACTGAGGAAAGCTGACGACAGCGGCCAGTAAGGAGATGATGCAATTAGCTGTCAGCAGTCCTCTCGTGAACAAAGACCTAGTCCATCCACGAGGAACACACGTGACACACCCCTGCTACACCAGAATTTAGGAAAGAGAGCTCAGACGGAGATTAGCCGCAGAAGAGGGAACAGAGGAGTAGACAGGCCTCAGAGGAGACAGGTCACAGGGAGAGGGGCTTGGCAATTTGAGAGAGAGAGACAGATAGCGAGACAGGGAGGTAGCTACCCGGGACTTATACTTTGTTCCGTGTGAAAGACTTGTTAATATTTCCAAGACAAATAAAAATAGTCCCATATTATTCTTTACCTCTCCTGTCACTACATGACAAGAGGAGCATGTGGAGTGACGTGGAGGGACAGGTTGACGAATGAAGAAGTGAAGGAACGTTGTGGGGTAGATGTGGATGTGGTTGAGAAGAGTAGGAGAAATACACTGAGGTGGTTTGGACATGTGGAGAGGATGGATAATGAAAGACTGACTAAGAGGGTGTATGTAGGTGAGGTGGAGGGAGGAAGAGGGAGGGGTAGACCGAGGATGAGATGGAGGGATGGAGTCGAGAGGTATATGAGGGAGGGAGGGGTGAGTTGGGGGGAGGGTAGTCAAATGGTGGGTGACAGAGTGACTTGGAGGCGTTTTGTCTGTGGCCACCCTTTGTAGGATTAGGGCGTCGGGCTATAGATAGATAGTGTTGTAAGGGAGGTGAATGCAAGAGTTTTAGGTGGAGGTCTGAGTCTGGTGAATGTTGATGGTGGAGAGTGGAATCTGAAGCAGCTGCTGTTTGCAGATGATACTGCACTGGTGGCTGATTCAGAGGAGAGATTGAGACAGTTAGTAGAGGAGTTTGGAAGGGTGTGTGAAAGGAGGAAATTGAAAGTAAATGAGAATAAGAGTAAAGTGATGAAGTGTACGAGGTTGGTAGATGGTAGGGGGATGAATATAGTTTTGAATGGCGAGTTGCTTGAGGAGGTAGAGTGTTTTAAATATCTAGGGTCACATGTTGCTGTGGATGGAAGAATAGATGCAAAAGTGAAGTTTAGAATAAATGAAGAAGGAAAGGTGCTGGGAGGAAAGAAAAAAGTGTTTAGATGTCGTTCGCTTAGAATGGATGTAAAGAGAAGGCTGTATGAGGGTGTTGTGGTACCGGCTGCATTATATGGGGCTGAAACATGGAATATGGGTGTAGCAGAGAGGAAAAGATTGAATGTAATGGAGATGAGGTGTCTGAGGAGTATGTGTGGAGTGACGCGTATGGATCAAGTGCGGAATGATGAAGGGCGAAGGAGAACTGGAGTTGTTCGGGAGATGGCTGGTAGAGTTGAGCAGAGGGTGTTGCGATGGTTTGGGCATATGGAGAGAATGGATAATGAGCGATTGGTGAAAAAGATAACTAGATCTGATGTGAGAGGTGTAAGGCTGATAGGAAGACCACGAATAGGATGGATGGACAGTGTGAAGAGAGTGCTGGATGCAAGAGGGATGTATGTTGAGCAAGGAAGAGTGGCTGTGCGTGACAGAAATAAATGGAGATAAATTGTGAATGAATAAGTGATGACGCAGCCCTGAGGGGATATTCTCCCGCATTTGGTCTGATCAGCTATTTCAGGTCAGGTGCGGGTAAGGGGATGAGTCTGTTATGGTGTGGCAGGGGTAAACCAGCTCTGCTGTCGGGCCCTGCTGCGAATGTCACTGATTGCATTGCGCAGTTGACCCTTGTGCGGTGTGGTGAGGTGAGGATCTGTCCGTTCTCCCCTTTGGGGCTAAGATGCGAATGAATGTGTTTGAATGAATGAGTAAATGGGGAGTGTGTCGTCCTGTCTCGGCTACCTCCCTTTCCTTGGGTGAAGCAGCCTAGGTATATAGATAGATAGAATAATTTTATCTAATGAACAGAGCCTCAAAAATATACAGCTGCAATCGTATTACCAAAATTGTCATATAATACAACGCTTCATCGATTTAAAGTGACACAGGAAACTTCTTGATACTCCTTCCTCAGCGATTTATTTTGCATGTTGCACCTTTTACTTTACCCTATTGCACATTACTGAGGTAAACTTGGGAGCAAAAACACACAACACAGATAAGAATACCAAGGTGTAAAGAGAAAAATAAGCCGCTAAGAAGAAAATGTTACGACGCCTACACTAGCCACCTGTAATATTACTCTTCCAACGAGGAATGTCTGCAAAATATATCCCACGCAGTAATGAAACACACACACACACACACACACACACACACACACACACACACACACACACACACACAGAAATACGAGGCTCCGGTTGCTTGGTGGGGTAGTACAGCAAGTAATTTTACCTACAGAGCAGAGTCGCGGGAGTCCATTTGTGAATTAGGTGGTCAATGCCACTCCCCCCCCCCTTTTTTTTTTTTTGCACCTGGAGGATACGAGAGGAAGGTGTTGGAGTGGGAGGTGTTTTGGGAGACGAGAGGATGCAGAGGAAAGGTGAGAAGAGAGGAGGAAAGGTAACAAGAGAAGAAGAAAAGTGAGGAGAGGAATGGTAAGACGAGTAGAGGAAAGGTAGGAAGAGAAGAGGGAAGGTAAGAAGAGAAGAGGAAAAGTAAGACGAGGAGAAGAAAGGTAAGAAGACACGAGATAGGGTAAGAAGACGAGAGGCATGGTAAGAAGAGGAGAGGAAAGGTAATTAGAGGAGAGGAAAGGTATGATGAGAAGAAGAAAGGAAAGAAGAGGAGATGAAAGGTGAGGGAAGCAGAGGAAAAGTAAGAAGAGGAGAGATACGAGAGGAAGGTATTGATGTGGGAAATGTTTTGAGAGATGAGATGAAGAGAGGAGAAGAGAGGAGAGGAGAGAGGAATGAGATAAATGAAAGGAGGTGGCTGGATGACCTGAAGTCTCGTGTTCGGATGAGTGGGAGTGCGATTAAGGAAAGCATTAGGTGGGTGGGTGAGTGGGAGGTGAGATGAGAAGAATGATGGAAGGAAAGAAGGCAGACTTTTTTTTTTTTTTTTTTTAGCCTCATTTGTATGCACGCCCAGTGGACTACAGGCTGAAGTTTCTCTTTTCCTACAACCGACCATCCTCTTTTGAGAGAGAGAGAGAGAGAGAGAGACAGAGAGAGAGAGAGAGAGAGAGAGAGAGAGAGGAAGGTAAGGGAGGTTTGTACAACTGGGCAGCGGAGCCGTCCAGTCATATCGGTGCCACCACACATAGGCGACCCTCTCCAGCACCAGGTACCTGTGTGAAGAGTTTAAGAGAGAGCTGTGTCAGGAATGGAGTGAGGGAAGGCGAGTGTGGGGGAGGTGGGGATGGAGAAGAGAAGAGAGGAGATGGGAGGATGAGAAGGTAAGACAGATGGTGAGAAGGAAAGAGAGGAGATGGGAGGGTGAAAAGGGATGAAAGGAGATAGGAGGGTGAGACGGGAAGAGAGGAGATGTAAGGGTGAGAAAGGAAGAGAGGAGATGGGAGGGTAAGAAGGGAAAAGAAGAGATGGGAGGGTGAGAAGGGAAGAGATTTAGTTGCGAGCGTGAGAAGAGAAGAGACGAGATGGAAGGGTGAGAAGGGAAGAGAGGAGTGGGAGAGTGAAAAGGGAAGATAGGAGATGGCAGGATGAGAGAAGATGATGAGAGATGAAAGAGTGGATGAACGGAGAGGTGAGGGTCGCTAGAGAAGACGAGTTTGTCAAAAAGTGGAAAGACTTGAAAGGTGGAAACAGATGGAGAAAAAGAACGGAGTGTAAAAAAGATGGAGAAGGTGGAGAAAAAAGAGAAATAAAGAAGACGAAAAAGAGGGAGAAAATGGAACGAGAGAATACATGCACATGGTGAAGGAAGAAGGAAAGACAGGGTAGAGAAAAATAGCATGAAATGGTAGGGGAGAGTGATAATGATGGTACTTAGTGTAGAAGCAAGGGAGAAGAGTGGATGAGCAGACATGAAAGGAGGTCAGTGAATGGAAATGTGGGAGAGGGTGTGTGGGTGGCGGGAGGGTGGATGAGAGGAGGAGAAGGCGTTAGGGAAGGAGTGAGGTGGTGGTTGAGTGGAGGGCTGAGGAAGGGAGGATGGATGGACGAGTGAGGAAAAAAAAAAATCTTTCGTATCACCTACACAGTGCACACGGGCCAATAATACAGATAACAGGCTTATGCTGAGTCTAAATCCTCCCCTAGAAAACAACCGGCATCAGTTAGTATTAGTTAGCCAGTTGGGGTGACTATTGGAGGGGGTACAGTGTGTAGAACAGGTAGGATGTGTGGAAGATATGGGGGTGAAGGAAATGACAATGGGTGACGTGAAAACATCAGAGCTGACTGTGGAAGAAATTAGGTGTATGGAACAAGTGAAGTGTGTGGAATAGGTAGTGTGTGGAACAGGTGAAGTGTGTGGAATAAGTAGTGTGTGGATCAGGTGGAGTGTGTGAAATAGGTAGTGTGTGGATCAGGTGGAGTGTGTGGAATGTGTGTGGATCAGGTGGTGTGTGTAGAACAGCTAGTGTGTGGATCATGTGGAGTGTGTGGATCAGGTGGAGTGTGTGGAATAGGTAGTGTGTGGATCAGGTAGTGTGTGGATCAGGTGGCGTGTGTATCAGGTGGTCAGGTGAAGTGTATGGAAGAGATATGGAGAGGAGGAAATGTAGTGTACGATGTAAGAAACAGGTCATGCAGGAAGAAGTGTGGCAGAGCAGGAGATGAAAATACAAAGTTATAATGACGCACTTATCTCCATGACACCAAGGACTTTTTTTTTTTCCATTTAGTAAATTACCACCTGACGCATTTTTATTCAGCCTAGGGAGGATCTCGAGAATTAAAGCTAACAAAGAACTATCTCTAAAAATGAAAGGATTATTGACGTCTGTATCGAACCCCTCCAGTTTGTCTGGATATGGCAAAAATAAAACTAAAAATAAAACCCAATCTGACGCTACCGAATTGAGGGGTTATAGATCTATGAAAAAGTAATATATATTTTAGGTGCCTTTGGGGATGTCATAGAAATATATTCTTCAAAACACAATTCCTTTTCTAGGTTACTGAAGCAAACTACGTCGATACTGAAATGCTGTTAATACGATAAAAAAGAACATCAAGGAATATTTACTGAATTAGCCGCTAAAGAAGAGGTGTTACGACGCCGCTTATGTCACTAAAAATACGTGCAGGAAGTAAAATTACTTGGCCAGGCATTTAAAATCTTCTCCTTCAGTAAATTTTCTGATAAACTGCATAAATGTAAACTGCTATATTCTTGCTAAATCCAGACAATGTTGTTCAGTTTGGGATAGACCTCTTTTTGCCTAAGCGTTAAAATACTACACTTCTGTAACTACGAGCGAGCGAAGCGATGCGATGTTTACAACTTTACATTCAGCTGAAAAATGAGCAGCACAACACGACCCGGTCCGACCAAGAACTTTCCACAATGTGAAATAGAGAACAGATTCTTTCAGCAGGTAGTAGATACAATTAATATATTGGTTTTATTTATATTTAGCCAGTAGACCAAAGAAACCCCTTCAGATCCAGGCTTTTCAAGGAAATGTACCGAGGGCTGAATGCTCCACTATCAAACCGAATTTTAAAAGATTTCCTGTTGTAACACTATGTTATTTTGCATGAATTGTTACAATTAAATATCGGATATTACACTCATAATTGTACATGAACGTGTCCTCTATGATTAGGGGGTGAAATCGGCAAGGGTAATCGCCCCATTTCTGGGTTTTATGAGTCAATCAAAAGCCAACCGTTTACCGATGCAGCTCGTTGACACGGCAAGTCAGAAGCAGAGAAATGAACATTGCGCGTGTGATAAATGCTTCGGCGCCTCGCTATATGCACATCCAGAGAGAGAGAGAGAGAGAGAGAGAGAGAGAGAGAAATGAGAAAGTAAATACTTTAACTAGATCATTCTTCAATTATTGTTCAACTACCTCACCAGAAATGTTGGAAGTTTCCACGAAGATGAAATTTTGATGATAGACGTGTGTTTAAACGCTAGCTCGCTCGTCATGCGCTCAGAAGGTGCACTTTACTGGTATGCCCTCAATATTGTTCTTTGTGTATCACACACACACACACACACACACACATTCTCCCCCCCTCTCTCTCTCTCTCTGTCTCTCAGTTCCTCCAAAGCTTTCAAATAAAGGCCCGAGCACAACCCGTAAAAAATAATTTTTACATATGACCCTCAGGTCTCACCGAAACTCAAAACAAAAAAACACGAACTCAAACACAGGGTTGCAAATAGACACGAGGATGGGCAGGCGTTTCTTGCACATAAATTCTCTCTCTCTCTCTCTCTCTCTCTCTCTCTCTCTCTCTCTCTCTCTCTCTCTCTCGGGGCTGTGATGGTTTTTGTGTGCCTGTGTATGTGGAGGGGGGGGGGGATCAGCGTGCCCCCAGGAGGGAAATTATGTCTAATCCTCTCTTATCTGGTAATTAATCTCTCCAAATTAAATCTGCATACCTACTTTGATTAAAATTCGTAACGCCATTTGGTAATGGTTTGATAACAGACAGATACACATACATACCTACATAAATGCAAACATACATACGCAAGTACATGCCTGCATAGAGACTGACAAACAGACAGACAGACAGACAAACACAGGCGATACATTTCAATTCTCTAATGCACTAGGTAATCGACATTCTCAGTCCTTCACTCCTTAATTAATTTTAATGATCCACCTACATACACCTTAAAATTGCTTCGCGTGAAAATTTTAGTCAATTGGTTCTGTTTTATAAAGTGATGTTGCGAGTATTTTACACAACTTTAATATACTCCTATGACTCACTCTCAGTTGAATATAGACGCCTGAGGTTATCTTTATTACGAAAATTAAGAGTTGTTCCCACATTGAATGGGTTAATGGTAACAGAAGTAACATTTACCGGTTAAGGACAAAAGGTATTACTCGGAGAGGCACCAATCTGAAGCAGTTAGTGAACTATATAGATAGATTATGTGGCATTCTTGTAGGGCATATCTATGTCATGGAAGTGCTAGAGTTACTCACACCACGAAAGGGCTATTGGTAACAGTACTAACACTCTCGGGTTCCTGCGAGGCATCTCTAGCTGAATAAAATAGTACGGTGTTAACTTGAATAAATGACTATAGTTCAATCACTTTGTAGGCCTAGATTCTCGTTATTTTGCACTTCATTTCAGGTAGATGAGTGACAGAAAAGGACAATGCTGCGGCCCTACATCCTCGTCAGGGAACTTCGTGACTAGTACCATATTGTAGCGTCAGTCTCTTGTTATAGCTCAGGATTTAAGATTAAGAGATGGCCATTAAAGTGAGCAAAAGATAGCATTGCTCTCACCACGAAAGATTTAACATCATGTATTAAATTTCTCCTTTGGGTCACACTACTGAATAAATAAATATGGCTTTAGATGTAAAAGACTACTGGAGATGAAGCAGGGAAATTAAAAATATAACCAAATTACTCATAACCTTCCAGGGTAAAAACTCTATGAACCTCCCAAGTCGATGCTTTAGATATCATTAACCTTTTATGTATAAATACAAAGATAATTACATTATTAAGAATCAAAATTATGTCCAGACAAACTGTGTTTTTTGTCTTTATGCTGCTGTCACTCAGGGAAATGAGGAGATATCAATTTAAATATATAAAAAATTCCTGCTGTTAATAATTTCTCTCGTTAATGACAAAAAATATATATATTACACTGACACGTATATTTTCAGCATTTGAAGCAGAATGAGGAAACGTAAAATTAACTATGGCGATGTCTATATTATTTGCATTTTTCTTTTCGATAATCCCTTCACATCCATTACGTACCGGTACTTATTTTATATTTCCTACTTCTAAACGACTAAACTCAACTAAAAAATGACTTATCGCGCTAAAGGAGTCCTTCAAGGCCCAACCAGCTAAAAGTGTTTGCCATGTTGAATATAATGGCAATTATACTACGTAGTAAGGTAAGTATACAGCATATAAAACGTCCTATGTATGTACCTGCTAATCTTTTATTCCATCATATCTAACTATCTAAGTTACATCCATCCAATTCCTGACGCTTCATCCTAGACAAAAGGATCTCTAGAATCTCTTGAGTGTGTGGAAGAGTTTTGTTATTTGGGAGACATGTTGTGTGCTGGAGGTGGGGCTGGAGCTAGCTCTGTGGCTAGGGTGAGAAGTGGTTGGAAGAAGTTCAGGGAGCTCTTGCCTCTCCTGACATTGAGAGGGCTCTCCCTACGTGCTAAGGGGTCTTTGTATGCAGCATGTGTTAGGAGTGTAATGCTGTATGGCAGTGAGACCTGGGCAGTGAAGGAGGAAGACATTCGCCGGCTCAGACGTACAGAAATGACAATGATTAGGTGGATGTGCAGTGCGTCCCTGCGTCCAAGGCCTGGAGGGGCTGGGTTTACAATGGAAGAGTTGAGAGGTAGGATGGGACTGGAGTGTATTGATGTTGTGATGAGGAGAGGTAGACTGAGGTGGTTTGGACATGTGGAGAGGATGGGGGATGATAATTGGGTGAGGAAGGTGAGAAGTGTTAATATTGGGGGTGGAGTTGGGAGGGGTAGACCGAGAAAGACATGGGACGAGGTCATTAAGTGTGACCTTAGGGTTAAGGGACTGAACAGGGAGGCTGCAATGGATCGTGCAGCGTGGAGAGCCGCCATTAGGTGACCAAGGCCGACACATGCAAGCATGTTGGAGCCTTTAAAAACGAAACGAAACGAAATACTTCTGTCCACATATTTCACTCCTCTTCTAAAGGATTATCTTTCATCATCCTTCTCTCACATTTCCTTAGATACCTCTCCTTCATTCGTTCGTTCCTTCCTTCCTTCTTTCCTTCCTCCTCTATGCCTGTGCTCCAGTGATACAGGCCAGAGGCTCCTTAAGACCAAATGGCCCTATCACTCTGGTTACTAGTCTTCATCTTTCTTATCACTCTCTTCACCTATCTCCATTCTCTGTATTTCCTCTCTTCCTTGATCGGTCCCTCCTTTTTCTTCATCTTTCCCCTCCTTCCTCTTCATCTTTCCCTCCTTTCTCTTCATCCTTCCTCTCCCTTCTCTTCATCTTTCCCCTCCTTTCTTTACATCTTTCTCATTATTCTCCAACTATGTTCTTCATGTTATTCTTTCTCATCATCTGTCTTCTTTATCTTCGTCTTTCCCTCTTCCCTCATCATTATCATATACAATCTTAACTTTCTTCTTTTCATTCTCCCCCATTCCAGTCTTCCTTTTTTTCTTACCACCTTTCCCAATTTCATCATCATCCTTCTTTCCATTTTCTCTCTTCTTTTCATCTCTTTCTCTTCTTTCACTTCATCTTAAACTCGTACTTCTTCCTGTTCCTTTTCTTCATCTTTACTCTCTTCCTTATTTTCTCGTTACCTTTCCATCTTCCTCTTGTTTCTCTATGTCTGCCCTCATTTTTGTGTAATTTTCGCCTCTATTCTCCTCACCCTCTTCATTTTCCCCATTTTCTTCTCGCCCCTCGTCATTTCCCTCCATTTCCTCTATCTTTCCCCTTTTCTGCACATTTTTCTCAATTCCTCGCTTTATTCCTCCTCCTCCTCTCCTCTTACATTAACTTCCTTTTTTTATCTTCTTACTGTTACTCCACATCTTATCTCTCCTCGTAGTCCTCCTCGTAGTCCTCCTCTTTCTCTTCCTCTTCCTCTTCCCCTTCCTCCTCCTCTTCCTCCAATCGTTCCCAAGTCTTAGCCCCATCATCATCATCATCATCACCAGAAGGTAGGTACAAGAGTGCTGACTGTGCAAAGAGGAAAGAAAGTGATAGGGTCAGAGAGAGTAGTAGGAACAATGGGAGATGAGACCAGAAACAGTAACAGCCGTAGGAATAAAAGATGAAAATAAGAACAGCAACAGTAGTTGGAATAAGGAGGAAATAAGAAGAAATGCAGGAAGAAAGTGAGATGAGAAAAGAATGAGGTGGAAGGGTAAAAAGTTGAAAAGAAAACAGAAAACTAAAAAGCTGTGATAGACCCTGAAACAGGAAAGACTGTATGGACTCGGTCTCCAGTTTTGACTCACTCTCAGCTGAATAAAACCGTCTGACGGTGGCTGAATAAAACCGCCTGGCGTCACCTGGAAAACCGTCTGGCGTCAGCTGAATAAAACCGTCTGGCGTCAGCTGAATAAAACCGTCTGGCGTCAGCTGAATAAAACCGTCTGGCGTCAGCTGAATAAAACCGTCTGGCGTCAGCTGAATAAAACCGTCTGGCGTCAGCTGAATAAAAACCGTCTGGCGTCAGCTGAATAAACCGTCTGTCAGCTGGAAAGAATCGTCTGTCGCCAGCTGAATAAAACCTTTACGTCAGCTGAATACAAACGTCTGTCGTCATCTGAATATAACCGTTTGTCGTCAGCTGAAAAAAAACGTCTGTCGTCAGATGGATAAAACCGTTTAGCGTCAGCTGGAAAACCATCTGGCGTTAGCTGAATAAAATCGTCTGGCTTCAGCTGAATAAAACTGTCTGGCGTCAGCTAGAAAAAAAAAGGAGTTCGCCTGACCATGAGACAGCTGACGGTGACAAGTTAAAACACTCACGCTCCTAATTTCACTCAGCTGAATAAAATCGCCTGAAATTAGCTGTAATCGAATACTAAGGAGTTGTTTCCATCACTGAGGGGTTAGGCACATCATATTTCATCGCCCTCGCTGTCAGACGATTTTACTCAGCTTAGGAGAACTGTTGGGTCTGAAGTCTATGGCCCGTATTCTCGTGGATTAAAGAACCTCCATAACACCTTTTCCTATGCTATTTATTTTACTTATTACACCGTACTGTCCTATTCTGTGTTAAATACATCCTTCACACATCGACATTCTCTGGATAAATAACGTACAAAAGGACACTAACCAGCAACATCCAAGAATAAATAGCTAAGGAAGAGATGCTAGGGAGCCCCCTTACCCGACGAGAATACGGGCCTATACCCAGAGCTGGATGAACAAAATTAATAAAATCGAGGAAAGACAGGAAAAGTGAATAAAAGGAGAGAGAGAGAGAGAGAGAGAGAGAGAGAGAGAGAGAGAGAGAGAGAGAGTGTGTGTGTGTGTGTGTAATTCACCGGGTCGGTCAGGATCACTTGATGGTCGTGATCGTCAGCATTTTACCCTCCCGGAAGGGAGCTGAGAGCTCATATAGTCCGATCTAAGGGCAAGGCTGTAACCTTCACACACCCACACACCCGTCCCCTTGCTCAAGGGGGGCAGTAACCGCCCACTTCGTCAGTGAAACTTTTCGCAACCTGAGCGAGGCGCGAACTCCCGTCTACCAGATGGCAAGCGAGAACGTTACCACTGCGCCAGCGAGCGGTGTGTGTGTGTGTGTGTGTGTGTGTGTGTGTGTGTGTGATCCTCTCACTCACGACTGGGACAATTGTGTGTGTGTGTGTGTGTGTGTGTGTGTGTGTGTGTGTGTGTGTGTGTGTGTGTGTGTGTGTGTGTGTGTGTGTGTGTGTGTGTGTGTGTGTGTGTGTGTGATCCTCTCACTCACGACTGGGACAATTGTGTGTGTGTGTGTGTGTGTGTGTGTGTGTGTGTGTGTGTGTGTGTGTGTGTGTGTGTGTGTGAGAATCTCTCTCTCACAACTGGGAGAAGTGTGTGTGTGTGTGTGTGTGTGTGTGTGTGTGTGTGTGTGTGTGTGTGTGTGTGTGTGATACACTCACTCACTCCTGGGACAATTGTGTGTGTGTGTGTGTGTGTGTGTGTGTGTGTGTGTGTGTGTGTGTGTGTGTGTGTGTGTGTGTGTGTGTGTGTGTGTGTGTGATCCTCTCACTCACGACTGGGACAATTGTGTGTGTGTGTGTGTGTGTGTGTGTGTGTGTGTGTGTGTGTGTGTGTGTGTGTGTGTGTGTGTGTGTGTGTGTGTGTGTGTGTGTGTGTGTGTGTGTGTGTGTGTGTGTGTGTGTGTGTGTGTGTGTGTGTGTGTGTGTGTGTGTGTGTGTGTGTGTGTGTGCGCGTGATGTATAATGAACCCAGGGGCGCTTTTAACGAAGTGTACAATCACGAGCTAAAGTTCGTCAACATTCCTCTATCTGCATTTATCCTGCCTTACCTATCATTCCCCTCTGAACGTCTGACACTATCCTTGTCATAGTCTTTTGTTGTTTCATACTGCTATCACGAAATAAATAAATAAATAAATAAATAAACCGCCCTCCATCACAGTAACCGGAAGAGAAGTGTCAGTTAACTGTTGATCATAACAATACTCTAACTAGAAAGCACTCAGGGAGCGCATACCTCCGCCAATGTCATTGCTATTAATAAGGATCCGGCTCCGGGTCCGTGGAGATATTGTGTAGAATACATACGATCCGGATCCGCCCCCAAATTTAATCAGGTGTTCTTGGCCTCTGGCCCACTCTTCTACAAAATGTTATTGAAATTAATTGAGAACTTTTGGAGATATTGTGAGGGATACATAGGATTTGGATTCGAATCCGCCCCCATATTTAATCAATTCTTCCTTGGCCAATGGCCCACCCTTCCACAAAATTTCATTTAAATTCATTGAGAACTTTTGGAGATATAGTCTGGACAAAAAGAGAGAGAGAGAGAGAGAGAGAGAGAGAGAGAGAGAGAGAAACATACCAGTATAAAAAAAAACCTCCTCCAGCTTCGCTGACGGAGGTGTTCACAGCTACACCACATTGTCCCAATAACGTCATTTTTGTTACACTAATGCTACCGGTACCGCCAGGCCACAACATTAAGCTTATCAAAAAGCCTTCGTATATAAGAGGCAAATGGGTTTGGTGTCAAACATATTCACTACTAACCTCTTACTTAAACTGAATGCAAGCTTCTGGTGGTATCATGAATAAATCATACAATGTCAACATAGTGAATGGGTTAATACATCCTTCATTTTTTTATTACAGCTGCCCCACCCCATAAAAAAAAAAAAAAAAAAAAAAAAGGCATTCTGGATGTAAACATTCAGCCAATTATACTCTCAGGACTCTCTGATTTACTCTCTTAAACCTAAATCTTTTGGCGGTGGTATATTACATGTCATGAGAGGGCAAATGTCACAGCATCAATTCTGTCATGTTCCAATGACTCACTCAGTGAATTACACGGCTTCGTGTTAGGTGAGATAGTACTGGAGTTGTTAAAAGACTCTTTTTTTTTTTTTTTTTTTTTTTTTTTTTATGACCGCATTGTATGTCACTTAGCAGACAATACATTCCGACACAAGTATCTTTGTGTCGCAATGTATTTCATATTCTGATTCGGCAAACGCCAGACGATTTTATTCAAATAAGAGTAAGTAATGAGCCTGAGTGTTTTAATACTCATCCCATTACTTTTCTCACGGTCTAAACAATTCAGTTTTTCTATTTTAGCAATTCCAGCTGAAACCAGGTTACTGATTATGGTAAGAGTGAGTCAAAGTAGCCTGAGTGTTAAGTGTGTTGAAAAGTCGCATCCTAAGTTGGCAACCACAGATGAGGAAGACAACTGCTGACCCACTTATACAGAACACAAACGCAGGGTCAGAAAGTAGGTATTTCAACTACGTAATGCCATCACGGATAGTAGGTTTGTCATCTACCATTAAAAGTACTGGACGGCGGTAGCGTAGCCTCCACACTTCGTTGTACATAACACGAGATTCGCTGTTACAACTTTCCGAACACGGAACAGTGGACTAAGGAGCTCCAACTGCATGTGACCCTTAAAGAGTTACGTCTGAAGAATGGTATTGGTGGGGATTACTGTTCACATAGTGCTTTTCAGGGACGACTGGTCACTGGTCTTTAATGTCTGGACTTTAGTAACCTATCCCGTGATCTCAACGCTCCTGATATTGCAATAAAGGATTAGCTAATATATGTGATGTGCATTTTACCCATGAGATACCCACAGTCCAAACATGGAACACAGAAGCAAGAAGGGTGTATAAGAGGAAACTTTGCATGGAAGAGTTGTGACGTGTGATAAGGGGAAGGAGAAGTGCAGTGAGGAAGGAAAGAGGAGATTCAAGGATGCGGCGGCTGGCAGGGCAGATGAATATAATGTGAATAAATTATGAATATGGATGGGGTGGGACAGGGAGGGAAAGAGAGAGGCGGAGAGGAAGAAGGAGACGAGGTGAGGGTGCATACCAGATCAGGGCGGGAAGACAACGTCAGAATACGAATATACGACTAAGGGAAAATGACTGTACGGAGTGCGGACAAAACATACAGACCAGTGTGTGTGTGTGTGTGTGTTTACACGCGCGCACGCACGCACGCACGCACGCACGCACACACACACACACACACACACACACACACACACACACACACACACACACACACACACACACACACACACACACACACACACACAGGGGGAGGGGGGGGGGGACGACACACCACAAAACATTAATCTTAGGCCGTTGACAAGACATTAAGAGAGGGCGGGATGGCTTCACCTCTTGTGGAAGGTGGCGCTGGGGTGGGAAACAAATGTACGACCCGGAAATTATTGTCAAGACTGATCGGGTCCTTGGTAGGCTAATATTTGGTGTGAGCAGAAGGAGAGAAGGGAAACGTTGGTGGGAGGAGGAGGAGGCATGACAGACAAAGTAGAGAGGGTAAACGGGATACAGTACAATTACTGATAAATACATTATAATAAACAACTAGTGCTGTGTTTGCATGGATGATATATTTTTCTTTCGAAACTAAAATTTCCAGTTATAGGAAGACTAGGGGGTATGGGAAGTTAATTTTTCGTTCGTAAGTAATTTTTTATTCCAGGAAGAAGACATGGGATAATCCAAAATAACAGTTCATTAAAATAACGTTACTGAATAAATATATAATCTAGGCCAGAGCAGGATATACAAATATTATCTCTGTTACGAAAAGGAACTGATCGTAAGTTTCTTCGTGGATCCTAGAGAACAAAAGAAGATGAAAGTATAAAAAATAAATAAATAATTAAAAATACATAATCACCTAAAAAATCTTAATTAAGACATGTGGTACAAAAACCTACCTTTGTTACAAGATGGAAGTCGCCTTAAATTTGGTGTATTAATCAACGAGAATGCGAGACATAGGAAATTTCTGCTTTCTTCTTTTTTTATCAGTGCTGTTAAAATTTGCAGGTTAGGTGAGGAATCTGTTTAAACGTTTGCTTGCCAATAAACGTTCTTGATCTACTCACTCGATGTAGTGCTGCTCTCGGGTGTCTGCCCTTTCCTCTCCTCCATCCTTCTTTATTTCCATCCTCTTCTGTCTTTACTTCATTCTGCCCTTGTCCTTCTGCCTACGGGTGACTTTACACTCCCTCTTCTGTCTTTCATTCCTTCGTTCTTTCCTCTTCCTTCTGCCTGTGTGTGACTCTACACTGAGTGACAAGCCAGATGGTTTCCTGTATACCAGGAAACCATTTACTACGCTGGGTGGTAACCACATAACCAAATTTTGGTGCCTGGTGGTTTAGTGGGTAATTATTGTGCTTCAATCGGATTGAGCCGGTGAAGGTTTATATCCAATGGATGGTTGGGTTTTATTGCTCAAGTAATGCCACTCAGGGATGAGTGAAGCTGGTCACTCTCATCTTAAATGTCAGGACCAACTGCCTTGCCCCGGGCTCCTACGCTCCTCATGGAGCAATGTAGGATTGGATGATGAATGATTGAGAAAATAGGGTGGACGTTTGTGCTGTTTGAAGGGAAATCCTCTTAATTAAAATGACAACGAGAGAGAGAGAGAGAGAGAGAGAGAGAGAGAGAGAGAGAGAGTGTCCGTTTTTCGCGAGGGCAAGATAAAATAGGACTCCATTTTAGATGTAAACTTAAATTTGCTTTTTTTATTGTATCCTTCTTGCTATGTCCATTCCTGCATCGCATCCTCTAACACATTCCTTGCCTCTTTTCCACTCAATTTTCTTCCCTCGCTTCCTTCCTTGTCCACCTAGTGTGTATATATTTGCTTTCTCTTTGACGTTTCTCCATAATTTTACTCTAAGTTTCATTTCAGTTCTATTTTTACTGTCACCCAGCACCTCCTCTTGTGCTTCCAATGTTTATTTCTTTCGTCTTTTGTTTTCTGGCTTCTTTCGTTCTCTCTTCTTTCGTTCAGTCTTTTCATTTCCATCCTTTCTTTACCTTACTCTCACTCATTCTCCTTTTTCTCATTTAGCTTCATCGTACAGTACATTCTCTCTCTCTCTCTCTCTCTTCTTTGTATCCGCCTTGTAAGCATTAGGTCTTCCCTTTGTATCTTTCTTATTTGTATCTGTATTTTCTTCAATGGCCCATCGCTTAAGGAGCCTCCCTAGCACATTTTCCTAAGCAATTTATTTTGGATATGGACGGTTAGTATAATTTTGCACGTTAGCGATAAGAAGCATAGAGATATTACAATGATTTAAATAAAACGGAAGAGGATAGCAAGGTGTAATAAGCAAAATAAATCGCTTGGGAGGAGGTGTTCAGAAGCTTTCTCAACCGACGAGAATACTGGCCTGTGTGCGTGGTGGAGAGTAAGCCTTGGTGAAGCGTTGGAGAAGCCTTGGAGAAACCACCGACTCACAGAATATTGGATGGTGAGCATCAAGTGGTAAAGTTTAAAGGCAATATTGATGAAGTGGGGCAGGGTGACGAAGAGAGGGAAGGAGGAGGGTGGGAGAAAAGAGGGGGAGAGGAAGGAAAGAGTGGGAGAGGGAGGGAGGATGGAAAGAGTAGGAGATTGTGGGAGGAACGAAGAAGTAGGAGAGGGAGGGAGGGAGAAAAGAGAAGAATGGAGACTTTAAAAAAAAAGGGGGAGTAAGGATAGGAGGGGATAGGAAAGAGGGAGGTAGGAAAGAGGGAAGGCAGAAAGGAGAATGAGAGGGAGGGAGTGAGAAAAGAGAAAATGGGGGAGAGAAAGAGTATACACAATGAAGAAGAGAGGAGAAGAGGTAAGAAAGAGTCAAGGAAGGAGAAAAGAAGTGAGGGAAGCTGTAAAATGAATGAGGGGAAAGCCGGGGGAGGACGAGGAACGAAAGTGGGGAGAATGGAGGAAGAAAGAGAGAGTAAACTCTGCAAAGAATGAGAGAGAAAGGGGAATGGAAGGTAAGAAAGAGGGGAAGAAAGAAGAAGAAAGGGAGAGAAACGGCAAAGAATGACGGAGTGAGAGGAAGGAGAGGTAGAAAAGAGGGGAGGAAAGAAGATCTAGGAGACTGGGGGAGAGGAAAGGAGGTGAGGAAATAAAAGACTAAGGGAAATTTGGGACAGAAGAGGAGAAAGACCGAGGAAGAGAGTGGAGGAGGTGGTAGGGAAGTGGAGGAAAGGGAATGACGGAAGAAGTGAAAAATGAAAAACGAAATAAGTGAAGAGAAGAATTGTGCACGAAAAAGAACGAGTACGTAGGAAAGAGAGAAAGAAAGAGATAAATGAAACAAACAGAGGAGAGAGGAAGAGGAAGACGACAAAGAGAGAGGGGGAAGAGGAAATAGGGAAGAATGAGAAGAAATGGTTATACAGGAAAGAGACAAATGCGAGGACGGAAAAGGAAGAATAATGAAGAGAAATTTTAAAAGCCAACATGTTAAAGAAGCGAGAGAGACTGAGGAGGAGGAGGAGGAGGAGGAGGAGGAGGAGGAGGAGGAGAGAGAGAGAGAGAGAGAGAGAGAGAGAGAGAGAGAGAGAGCATAATGGGGTTATAAGAGAAAAGCAGACAGAAAGATAGCCCCCCCCAAAAAAAAAAAAAAAAAATGAATATGAAGCAAAAAGAAGAAGAAGAAGAAAACAGATGTGAAAAATTACGAAGGAAAATAGAAAACAAGAGAAAAATGTGAAATTGGGGAGAATACACGAGAGACCAGGAGAGAAAGTTAGCAGGTAAAACTCAGGCTCCTAGGACTCATTAAAACAAAAACAAAAATATTCTGGCGTTACCTAGATCGTAATAGTAGATTTTTCAGGACCAATAGAATCAAAGTGAAACAGAATGAACTGAACGAGAAGGCAAGGTGAAGAATAAAAACAACAACGATAGAACGGAGACCAGACAAAGGTAAAGGAAGAAAAGAATATGGAAGTGAAGAATGGGGAAAGACACGGCATTAGACTGGAGAAAATTCAAGAAGAAATGGGAGAAAATATGGAAGAATCAGCGGAAGAGGAGAGAATGAAAGAGGAAAACAAGTACAGTATGAGAAGAAGGTGGGAGAGGAGGAGAGATGGAATGGAAGAAAGAGGGAGGTGAAGAGATGGACAGAAGACAGAGAGCAGGAAGGAAAGTGGAGACTTGGAAGAAGGGTGGTGGTGTAGGGAAGGAAAGGAGGGACGAGAGAGGAAGAGTGGGATGGAGAGATGGAAGGGAGAGGGGGAGGGAAAGAGATGGATGAGAGAGTAAGGAACAACGAGGTGGAGAAATGGAGAAAAACGGAAGCTGAAGAGGAGGGAAAAGTGGAGAGAGAGGAGGATGGAAAGAGGGATGAAAAGATGAAGAGGTGGAATGTAAGAAAACGGGAGGTGGAGAGGCAAAAGGAAGGAAAGAGAGAAGTGGAGACACGAAAGGAAGGAAAGAGGGAGGGAGGTAGAGACACGGAAGGAAGGAAACAGGGTTGTGGAGACTGAAAGAAGGAAAGAGGGAGGTAAAGAGACGGAAGGATAGAAAGGGGATGGGAGGTAGAAAGACGGAAGGAAGGAAAGAGGGAGGAAGGTGGGAGGAAGGAGAGAGGGAGAGAGGAAGACACAAGGAAGGATAGAGAGAGGGAGGTAGAGAGAGGGAAGGAAAGACAGAGGGAGAAAGGTAGACAGAAGGATGGAAGGAAAGAGGGAGAGAGGCAGATGGAAAGAAGGAAAGAGGAGGGAGCAAGACGGAAGGGCGGAATGAGAGACATGGAGAGATGGAAGGTGGAGAGGCGAAAGAAAAAAAAAAAAAGATGGAGGATGGAGAGAAGGATGAAAAGGTGGAGATGGAATGTAAGAAAGAGGGAGGTGGTGACGAAAGAAAGGCAAAAGGGAAGTAGAGAGATGGAAGGAAGGAAAGATGGAGGTGAAGAGACAGAAGGAAGAAAAGAGGCAGGCAGAGAGATGAAAGGAAGGAAAGAGGGGTTGAGAGACGGAAGAAAAGAGAGAGGTTGAGAGATGGAAGGAAGGAAGGTAGGAGGAAGGATGACAGAAGGGATGAAAGAGGGAGGTAGGTTGATAGAAAGAAGGAAAGAGGGAGGGAGGTAGACGGAAGGAAGGAAACATGGAGGTAGAGATGAAAGAAAGGAAAGAGGGGGGTAAAGAGACGAAAGGAAGGAAAGAGGGAGTTGGGGAGACGGAAGGAAGGAAAAGGGGAGATGGAGAGACGGAAGCAAGGAAGTAAAGGGGGAGATGAGATACAGAAGAAGTGAATAGATGGAAAGGAGGAAACTTACGTGGAGAGATGGAAGAAGAGGAGAAGGAAAGTTCAGAGATACAAGGAAGGAAAGAGGGAGGTGGGAAGATGGAGGGAGAGTGGAGAGGTGGTGGAAGGGTGGAGAGGTGGAGGGAGAATGGAGTGATCATGGGAAAATAGAGATACAAGTATGTGACTGGGGATAAAAGAAAAAAGTTGAAAGGCACTGAAAAAAGGAAGGCGGAGAGATGGAAAGAATATGAAGGAATATGAAGGAAAAAGGAAGAGCAAGATGGAGCGATGGAAGAGGGTGAGTAGGAGGAAAGAGATGAAGAGGTTGAACAGACGAAAGACGAAGACGAAGAGATGGCAGGAAGAGGTGAAGTGGAAGGAAAGAAAAAATAAGCTTGAGAGAAGGACGGGAGGAAGAAGAAAGCTGGAGGGAAGGAAAGAAAGCGGGAGAAAAGAAGGAAAAGTGGAGAGACGTGGCTGTAGTTTGGAGGAAAATTATTTGAAGGGTGTGAGGAAAAGGAAGGGGGGAGGCTGTGTCAAGAAATATATCAGGCTAAGTGTCTGTGTGTGTGGCGGTGAGATGTAAGAGAATAATTCTGACTTTTTGTTTAAGAAAGAGTTGTGGACCCAAGGAGAGACCAA
>NC_136954.1:10758824-10791324 GCF_032717465.1 Coenobita brevimanus
GGGGGTGACAGGACTTTTGATGCTGATTCTACATCCCCGTGTTTGCTGAATATATTACCTATCTTCATCAAGCACACTGATAATCAAGGTAATACAACACAGTCAAGGTCGTATATCATCTTAAACTCTCATAAGTCGTAACCAAGGTCCGCTCTTCAAATCTAAGGTGGTAATTCGATGTTTGAATACACGAGCAGCAGTTTGCAGTGACACTTACTCGTCCACTCTAGAGTAACTTCGAACCATCAACAACATGTCATAGGTGTATAAGGCCACGACTAGCTTTCGGACTGAGGTAAGGGTGATTAGTAACCATGACATTCGAATGCAGTACATGAATATACCTCTGTTTACTCTAACCAATCCTAAAATTGTCATCTTTCCATTTTCCATGCTGAGCTGTAACAATGCATGAACACTAGAATAAGACCCTAGTCACGAAGATGTGCTATGAAAAGGATGTAGAACCGTAGCCTTGACTTTTTCTGTCACTAAGCTACGAGAAATGGGCTGCAAAAGGACGAAAATCTGAGCCAGGTTAGAGTAAAAACAGTATAACCCTAGCACAGCCGGGAAATTCTGCTATACACTTTTTACTCTAACTTGGCCTAAAATTGATGTCTGGAATTGTAATGACATTTGAACACTAGAATATGATGCTAGTCACGACAAAGCACTATAGAAAAAAAAAAAAAAAAAAAAAGATGTAAAGCCGTAATACCGTCTTTTCTGCAATCGAGCTACGCGCAATAAGCTTCAAAAGAACAAAAATCTGGACCAAGTTAATGCAAAAGTACTACAGTAGATAATACTCAGCTGGGAAATTTTGCCAGTAGATTATACACTGACGCCAAAAGACTTCGCTCGGCAACAATAGCAATACTTTTATTCATTATACTTATCGACAAGCAGCAGTCTCATCCAAACAACTGAAAAAGAAAATAAATTCCCAAATCTACCCTGCCCTCCAATAACGATAATATATTCCAAATTAGTAATCACCTTTACGATTCAATATTTGAAAATCCCAAAGCAGTTCTTAAGAAATCCTTTTTACCTCCCCCCCAAAAAAAGCAAGACGATCACATTAACCTACAAAGTTTCTCAATAAGAAGATGAAGAAGAAGAAAATGGAAGTAACCATTAGCAATTTTAGTAACTCACCACATGACAAGCTACTGCTGGACCTGGTGATTTCAACGCCTTTCATATAAATAGCACTTTGAAGTTAAGACTTGGTGTAGTAGGCCTCCCCCGTAAAAGAGTGTCAAACACCTTGGGCGAAGATGAACACAACCTAATCTTTGCAAATAGCAACCTGGTGATTTCAACGCCCTTCATATAGTGAGCACTTCAAAGTGAAGGTAGTAAGGCCCCCCTAGGAGAGTGAGAAACTCGTTGGCGAAGTTGTAAGCAACCACATGCTAGCAGAGCAAAAATGGTAGAACCCAAACTACTTTCCATTGACCTCTGGGAGATCTCAGAAACTACTGGCCCCAGTGGGTCCATAGTCATTTCGGACCTGCTCCCCAACCTTGGTTATGTCCAAAATTAAAGTCTGTACCTTTGGCAGTTTCTGAGAATCCACGGAATGAACTATAATATATATTTTTTTTTATGTAACTAAAAAAACAGTACTCGGAACTGGATGATATATAGTTATATGAAGCTGCCAGCTGGGGGACTCAGATGGCCAAGTATGATGGCCGTAGCTTTGAAATTGAGCGAATATGAGCAATTTACTTCTCCCTAAGAGAGAATAATAATAAAAGAAAACAGAAGTTGCCATAAACAATTTCAATAACTCACCAGGTGACAAGGTCATCCAATTTCATCCTCAGTTTGACTGCAGGGGTCGATTTATTCCCCAATGTCCCAACATTATAGCTATCGCTGGACTTGGTGATTTCAACGCCCTTCATATAGTGTGCACTTTGAAGTGAAGAGTAGTACAGGTCCCCCCCTTGAAGAGTGTCAAACACAGTAGGCGAAAGTGAAAGCAACAGAATCTACACAGGGGAAAAATGGCAGACCCAAAACTACTTTCCACTGATCACTGACGATCTCATATAATACTTGCCCAAATGGGCCCATAGTCTTTTCAGACCTGTTCCCCGACCTTGGCTAAGTCCCCCCAAAATTTCAAATTTGTATCTTTAGCGGTTGCCGGGAATCCACAAATATACTTTTTTTTTTTTTTCTAGGTTCTTGGATGTAACTGGAAAACCAGTACTGGGAACTGGATGATACTGGGTCATACGAAGCTGCCAGCTGGGGGAATCAGATGGCCAAGAATGATGGCCATAGCTTTGAAACTGAGCGAACAGGAGCAATTTACTTCTTTGTAAGAACGAATAATAACTAGAAAATGGAAATTGCCATTAGCAATTTTAGTAACTCACCATGTGACAAGTTATCATTGCACCTGGTGATTTCAGTACCCTTCATATAGTGATTATTTTGAAACGAAGAGCTGGAGTAGTAGGGCCTTCTAGGAGGCAATCTCAGAAACTACTAGCCCAAATGGGCTACTCCCCGACCTTAGTACGCTATGTCCCACAAAAATTTTATGGCTGAACCTTTAATGGTTTCTAAGAATCCGCGAATAGACTATTTATACAGGTTTTTGGATATAACTGGACAACCAGTACTAGGAACTGGATGATATTTGTTCATACGAAGCTGCCAGCTGGGGGAATCGGATGGCAAAGAATTATGGTCGTAGCTTTGAAACTGAGTGAATATGAGAAATTTACTTCTTAAGAATAATAATAATAATAATAATAATAATAATAATAATAATAATAATACTGGTAATAATAATAATAATAATAATAATAATAATAATAATAATAATAACTAAAAAATGGAAATTGCCAGTAGCAATTTCCATAACTCACTACATTACATGGTCATCCATTTTCTTCCTCAGTTCAACTGCAGGGGCCGATTTATTCCTCAATACCTATAACTGAAGCTGGTGATTTAAACAGGCTTCATAAAGTATTCCCTTTGAAGTGATGGTATTATGGCCCCCCTAGAAGAGTGTCAAACAGGCTGTGACCTCGAATTTTGGGTCAAGGTCATTTATAATTGGTACCCAAACATATCAAGTTCTTTAAATGTACCATGTTTGGTGCTTGTAGCTCAATTCTATCTTGGTAAATAAATCGTGCACTCAATGACCCCAAACTACCTTCCACTGACCCCTGAGTGATCTCACAAACTACCTGCCCAAATGGGCCCTTTGTCATTTCAGACCTGCTCCCCAAGCTTGTCTATGTCCTACAAAAATTTCAAGTCTGTACCTTTAGCGGTTTCTGTGAATCCGCGAATAGACTATTTTTATAGGTTTTTGGCTGTAACTGGAGACCCAGTACTGGGAACTGGATGATATTGGGTCATAAGATGCCGCCAGATGGGAGACTCAGATGGCCACGTATGATGGCCGTGACTTTGAAACTGAGCAATTACGAGCAATTTACTTTTTCAGTAAAAAAAAAAATAATAATAATGATAGGAATAATAATACTGACAAGATCAATGTAACTCACCATGTGTGGTGAATAATAATAATAATAATAATAATAATAATAATATTGACTGAACAATATAACTCACACTGGTGTGGTGAGCTATAATAATTAGATAACGAGCAGAAACTTCACCGACAATCAACACCAAGCATTTGTTCTTTACTTCCACATACTCTCATTTCTCTCAGAATGTCTGATGCCTTCCTTGTCACCATACTGGTATGAAATACAATTTTGCCTTGTAAGACGTACCACTGTCACGGCAAAAATGCAAGTCTAAATCAGGGAGGAGGAAAAAAAACTTCCATTCCCACAGCCTGCAAGGAAATAGCGAAACTTTGAGTAATAATAATCATTAATTCATTCATTAATCATCTAATCCTCTGTTGCCACATGAGGAACGTAGCAGCCTGGAGCTAGGCTAGTTGGTCCTAACATTTAAGATGAGAGTGACCTACCTCACTCATCCCTGAGTGGCGTTACATGGGCAATAAATCCCAACCACCCTTGAACCTGTAGAGGCTCAATCCGATTGGAGCGTCTTAATTACCCACTAAACTACCAGGCGCCATAATTTAGTTTTATGGTTACCACCCAGCGTAGTAAATGGTTTCTTGGTGTACAGGGAACCATTTGGCTTGCCACTCAGTGTACAGTCACCCATAGGCAGAAGGAAAAGGAAAGAATGACGGAAAGAAAACAAAAGGAGGAGTGTAGAGTCACCCGTAGGCAGAATGGGAAGGGAAAGAATGAAGTAAACGACAGAAGAAGAACAAAGGAAAGATGAAAGAAGTGAGGAAAAGGCAGCCACCCGAGAGCAGCAATATATTGTGTGAGTGGATGGTTAGTGCCCCCACCTAGCACTAATAATAATAATAATAATAATAATAATAATAATAATAATAATAATAATAACAACAACAAAATATACTCAGTGGCCTGAGCTGTACATCAGACCCTATCCACTCATACACTCCTCCTTCTATTCATCAGTGGCCTGAGCTGTACATCAGACTCTAACCACTCATACAGTCCTCCTCCTATTCATCAGTGGCCTCAGCTGTACATCAGACCCAATCCACTCATATATTCTTCCTTCTATTCATCAGTGGCCTGAGCTGTACATCAGACCCTATCCACTCATACAGTCCTCCTCCTATTCATCAGTGGCCTCAGCTGTACATCAGACCCAATCCACTCATATATTCTTCCTTCTATTCATCAGTGGCCTGAGCTGTACATCAGACTCTATCCACTCATACAGTCCTCCTTCATTTCATCAGTGGCCTCAGCTGTACATCAGACTCTATCCACTCATACGCTGATGACTCCGTCCGCCTCTCGACGCGTCCATCTCAGCAATTACTTCAATGAGCAGGATGTGGCTACGGCACACGTAATATCCGACTTGCCTCATATATCTGATTGGAGTAATCTTGTTTTGAATGCATCAAAAACTCAGTTCTTGCATCTTTCAACCCGTCAAAATCTTCCGCACGAGTATCCTCTAATTTTTAACAGTAATTTAATTTGTATCATCTCTGAACATAATTGGGGTTTTATTCTCTCGGGATTTATCTTGGAAAGATCATATTGCCTCATGAAAACTTTGCATCCAAGAGACTGGGCGTGCTAAGCATACTCCATGCCTTCTTTACCCTGCTCAGTTGTTGACTTTATATTCGGGTTTTATTCGCCCCTGTGTACAGTACAACACTTACGTGTTGGGAGGTTCCCCATATACAGTTCTTCTTAACAAATTGGAGTCAAAGGCTTTCCATCTTACTTACTCTCCTCCTCTTACTGGCTCACTTCAACCTCTAACTCTTCGCTGCACATTTGCAAATCTATTTTCCATTGCTGCTTCAATGGTCGCTGCGTCTCCGATATGTCTGCCTGCATCCCTCCACCACTACAGGGGGCTCGAAGCGCCTGTCAAACAGCAAACTCTGGTCCCATTTCTGTCCGAATCTCTAATGCAAGAGTTAACTGTTACTTCCAGTTCTTCATGTATGCAACAGGCCAGCTCTAGAACTGTCTTCCTCTGTCTATGTTTCCTACTGTCTATGACCTCCAGTCTTTTAAATGCAGTGTGTCCAGGCATCTAAAAATGAACGGATCTTGAATTTGGCTATCATCTTGTTCTTATTTTTTCTTGGAGGTAACAATCTTGCGGGGTCTCTAACCTTTGGTTCTTTCTTCCTTATGTTAAAAAAAAATTGTACTGTAAATAAACTAAATCAACACCACTGCCTACAGGGAAATATCGACACTTTATTATTAATAATAATAATAATAATAACAATAAAAATAACCGCGTACTCACCGAGATATAGCCGTCGCCAGCGCCCAGAAGTAATAATAATAATAATAATAATAATAATAATAATAATAATGATAATGATAATAATAATAACCGGGTACTCACCGAGATATAGCCGTGGCCAGCGCCCGGGAACAATAATAATAATAATAATAATAATAATAATAATAATAATAACCGGGTACTCACCGAGATATAGCCGTGGCCAGCGCCCGGGAATAATAATAATAATAATAGTAATAATAATAATAATAATAATAAGCGGGTACTCACCGAGATATAGCCGTGGCCAGCGCCCGGGATTAATAATAATAATAATAATAATAATAATAATAACTGGGTACTCACCGAGATATAGCCGTGGCCAGCGCCCGGGAATAATAATAATAATAATAATAATAATAATAATAAGCGGGTACTCACCGAGATATAGCCGTGGCCAGCGCCCGGGAACAGCTTTGGATCCAGTGTAGACCATGTCCTGAGGAAGTCCCTGACGAAGGGGCTGGACGTGTCCACTATACGGAACCCGGTGATGTTGACGGCACCGTATTCCTTCACGTCACGCTCCCACCTCTCGTCCATCACCTGAGTGGATGGTTATACGTGTGAGTGACAGATGGAAAAATGAAGCACATGAGTTAAAGTGAGAGAGATACATGCCAAGTTCATTAGTGAGGTGAAGGAAATGACGAGAGAGAGAGAGAGAGAGAGAGAGAGAGAGAGAGAGAGAGAGAGAGAGAGAGAGAGAGAGAATCAGCCAAATTTAAAAAAAGCATGGACTAAGAAAAAAACAATATAAGAAAAAGATGAGAAAAACGCCTGGCAATGAAGAAAAGAAAGGTAATAAAATGAAAGATATAGAGGACAAAAATGAGAAAAGACAGACAAAGATAAGAATGATGAATTGATAAAAGGACAACGCAAAACAATGAGAAAGAGAGAGAGACAGAGCACGAGACTATGGGAGAGAAAAGAAAGAAAGGAGAAAGAAGAAAAGAAATCAGAATGAGGAGAAGAAACACAGAGAACATGAGACATGAAATAAGAATACGATGATGACGATGAAGACGATAACGAGGAGGAGGAGGAGGAGGAGGAGGAAACGTGAAAGTGTGAAAGTTAAAAGGAGGCGCGAGAGGATTAAAGATGTAGAGACCATTATAGCAGACATCAGAAGGAAGCCTCTCTCTCTCTCTCTCTCTCTCTCTCTCTCTCTCTCTAAATCCAACCCTCCCCCCCAAAAAAAAAAGGTGAAAGAAACTAATTATAGGCAATTACTTAAACAAACATCGCTCTCCTAATTAAAACTAGGGGTCATTGACTGCAACGGACGTACATATGGAGGGACAGACAGATGGAGGGACGGACAGATGAAGGGACGGACAGATGGAGGGACGGACAGATGGAGGGACGGACAGATGGATACATAGATGGAGGGACGGACAGAGGGATGGATAGATGGAAGGACGGATAGAGGGATGGATAGATGGAGGAACGGACTGAGGGATGGATAGATGGAGGGACGGACAGAGGGATGGATAGATGGAGGGACGGACTGAGGGATGGATAGATGGAGTGACGGACAGAGGGATGGATAGATGGAAGGACGGATAGAGGGATGGATAGATGGAGGGACGGACTGAGGGATGGATGGATGTGCAGACGGACAGATGTAACAAACAGATGTAACAGTTGGACGGACAGACGAAGGGACGGACAGAGGGACACAGGAATGCACATACAGACAGACACCCTTCACTCTGTCTCTGTTGTGTCAATTATTTATTTGGGTTGTCCATCTACTTTCTGTTTTACAATGGACGTGACCTGGCTCTATCCATTTTTGTTTTTAAGCCGGAGTTAATTATATCATGTATTTTACGAGGTGCTACCCAAAAGTTCCCACAATTTGAATAAAGAAGGAAAAAAGCTTTGGTCAAGTCCTAATCACCACTGCCCCCTTCAAAGTAGTATTCTTGGGCGTTCAGACACCGATCCCGGTGTTTCTACCATGATCAGAATGCATTCCAGAAGTCCTTGAGCATCAGCTTGTTCAGCACTGTCTGCGATTTTCACCTGGTTCTCCTCAATGGTGTCAAATCTTAGTCCTTTCAGCTGGATTTTCACTTTCAGAATGAGGAAAACATCACAGGAGGCCAAATCTGGTGAATACGGAGGGTGGGGGAGAACCCATTTTTTTTTTTTATATATGTATGCCAAAAACTGATGAACAACACGGCCTGTCTGCATGAGCGCATTTTCATGGTGAAACACCCATTTGATTGTACACCACTTGTTACGATGTTTTTGCCTCACATCGCCAGACAAAATGTGTTGGCAAGTTCCATGCGATTGGCTAATAATGTCAAAAACATCATGGCTTCCGCGATCTTCGAGGATCGTTGCACTAACTTTGGCCACACTGTCAGGAGCTGAACTGGTAGAAGGGCGACCAAAACGTGCACCATCATCTGTTAACGTTTCTCCATTTTTAAAACGCCTAAACCAGTTATAGGTTTGTGTAACCCCCAAAGCACTGTCGTCAAATGTTTGTTTTACCATTTTATGGGTTTCTGCCATTCTACTCCCGAGTTTCACACAAAACTTGATGCACATACACTGCTTTTTCACATCCTCCATTTTTTAGTTCACAAAACTTGCAAACTAACCCAAACACAATGATAAAAGCACACAAACATTCAGTAAATGCATCCACTCTGCACAGTGCCACTTTACACAGAAACAAAGGGTGCATGCACCGCCACCCAGCATCCACACACCATATGACAAGCAGTTTCTGCCGTTTTAAAATTTCGGAAACTTCTGGGTAGTACTCGTAGTCTGCTATCTTATCCAAAAAGTTCTCTTTTTGAGTCTCCAAGTGACATTTAACAACCCTTTACATTCCATTTAAGCACTCAAATTTATATACTTGGGATTAAATAAAAGGCAAAATATAATTTTTCTACTGAATTTACCACTCTCTTAACTGCACTGCTTGTGCGTGACTTTGGGAAGGAAAGACACACTTATGAATGCTCCCTTTAAATATTCGTAAACCCTTATCTTCCTCTGAAGGTGACGGGAAGGATAAATAAATAAATAAATAAACAAATATGGCACTAGTCTGAAAGTGGTTAGCAGTTTTCTACTAACTGAAGAGGGAAGACTTTGAGATTCAAATACAGTTTGAGCAAAGTTAGGTGGTTGTAGATGGCATCCAAGAGGAGGATTGGCGAAAAAATAAACAGAAAGATTTGGATGATGCTGTTAAAATGAGTCGAATATCCTCAGAAAAGTCAGCAAAATTTTTATTACTCAAGACAAGAAAGAGGGAAGAATGACAGTGCCTGTAAATGAATTTAACTGTCCATCTGTCAAGACTGAGCTTGGATTGCCAGATGGATCATCTAAAGATCAAACTTTTTGTGCTTGGGTTGCACTGAACTCTTTAAGATGATGAGAGCCATTGGGTCACACAGAGGACGTAACATCAGTGTCTGCCTGATGTAAGAGACAATATCCATAGATACTGGTAAGAGAGAGATGTGCATCGAGAGATCGTCCGTTTGTGAGATGATGTTAAAATATTGAGACCAGGTCTGGGGCCCAAAAAGGGAGGTGGTCAAGACAGGGTTAGTGAGAAAGGAAGACGTATGAGGACGGACTAGGAAGCCGAAGAACAGGAAGGGTAGATGGAGGACGGAGTGGAGGCAAATAAGGTTCAGAAGTTACTATGTAAGATGAACATGTGGACAGAGTTGTGGAAGTAAGGGCCTGTGAGGCGGAAACTGGCGTAGTTAAGTGGAACAAAACAGATGAGATGAGTAGAGGTTGGGAAATGGTAGGAAGAGCCAGAGAAGTATCAGGAAGAGATACCAGGGTCGTCATCAGGGTCAAATCATCAGAAGAACCGGGGTAGGGGGACCTTGAGTCAATTTCCACAATCATAGATGGTAAGGAAAAGGCTCAACATAACTGTTGGCAGAGAAAGGATCGCTGGGTGGAACCCGGAGTCTAGAGGTCCAGCAAACTACCCATGCAGGGACCAAGTTCCAAGTAAGCATTCCCTGCCCTACCCAAGAAGGGATAGCAACACAACGTGAGAGTGGAGAGTCTCTCCGCACAATGCTTGGCCAATGACCGAGAGTCCTGCCACAAAGCAACAGCATCCACGGATCCGAAGCTGTAGCTTAGTAGCAGTTCCGCCTATGCAGAGGTCCACACACCGGGATGGTGACGAACGATCATGGTCCCCACAACTGGCCAGACCAACAGCACACAGGTACACCCTAATCCTTACTGCTGTAACATGCTAACGGCCAATAGTGAATATTCTGACGAATGCGGAAAATTCCACTCTATATAAAGCCGAAGATGGAATAGAGGGGATATGAGTATAAGAAAACGGCCTTGCAAAATTAGTTGAGGCAGCGACGGGGACCTAAGGAGAGGGGAAAGGGCAGCATAGAGTGGAGACGCATATGCGGCGTCCACCCAGCAACCAAACCTCTACACACTGTGGAGCCCATTAAGGTACCCTGCTATACTCCCCCACACATCGCCTCATTTTACGTCTTCGAAGTCACCCCCCACGACGACAACGATCAAGGAAATGGGGGGACAGCCATCAGTAGCTACAGGGAGGAGAAAACTTAGTAACCCAGATGACGGGAGAGTAGTTTCTCCCTCTCCGCTCCCCCTCCCCCATCACCACCACCACCTGGTGCTGAGAGAGGAGGGACAAATATTAGATTTTAAATATCGTAGAGACAGCCCTTTTGATGAGTCCATTTTAATGCCGTCAAAATTAAAAGTTTGCTTATCTTAATTAAATCATACGGTTAATTTATTTGTCCCGCCCAGGACCACCCCAGTATTTTATTTTCTAATTTACCTTTAATTAGTGTTAGGTGGAGTGCTCCGCGGCATTCACTAACCCAATTTATTAACATTTTTCTATACACTTCATGTCGATACGTTTTCAATAAACTTTTGCTACCTTCAGACGATTTTTTCAGCTCCGTAGAGACCTTCCAACTACAGGAGTCAGAAACTTCATTAACCTGCGACGTACATGAGTGTAGGTACAAAAACACCTGAGAAGCACGAAATGTTTAATTCATCAAGTCGGCTTTGCTAAGAACACAAATATCACCTTTGTTTGACCACAGAGAAGAGATTAATTTCGTTCTTGCTATCGCAGTACAGTTTTTTTTAGTTTTTGTTGACTGTTTTGTTTTGTTTTTAGATTACTCTGCCATTGTTTAAGGAGGGGGGGGGGCTATGCATGTGATAAGATTTTTTTTTTTTTTGTACTACGATTGTAGATACATTTAATTCTCCCCCCCCCCTCTCTCTCTCTCTCTCTCTCTCTCTCTCTCTCTCTCTCTCTCGCTCGCTCGCTCGCTCGCTCTCTCTCCAACCATTACCTACATCATATACTGTACTGATTCCATGGCACTGATTAATAGTATCTGATCCCTTCACTACGATGACATTTTGAATACTGTTTTTGCCACTTTCAGATAAGGCTGGAGAGGGATGCCTTCACGTGGTGACACCGATATAACTGGGTGGCTTCGCTGCCTGCTTATACAAACGTCCCTCAGTTCCCTCCCTATCTCCGGAAAGGCTGCAGGATTGGGACAACTTCAGCCTGAAGTAAACTGTGTTCACATATCAGAAGAACCTTGTGATACTGCTACTGTTACTACCACCACTACCGCTACCACTACCACTACTTTTACTACTACTACTACTACTACTACTACTACTACTACTACTACCACAACCGGTGGTACTACTGCTACTATTACTGCTACTACTACTACAACTACAACAACCACCATTACCACCACCACCGTTACTACTACTACTACTACCACTACTACTGCTACTGCTACTACTACTACAACTACTACTACTAGTACCACAACCGGTGGTACTACTACTATTATTAATGCTACAACTACTACAACTACAACCACCACCACTACCACCATCACCGGTGCTACTACTTTTTTTTTTTTTTCTCACAGAACGGAAGAAGGAAAAACAAATGGGTAAAAAAAAAATAATCCATACACCAGATTACTGGTGTCCTCTGTTCATAAAATATCTGTAACAGTTAGACTTGTACAGTTGTAGGTTGAAATTTGGAGGAAAACAACTCTGGGGAAGCGAGTTCCAGAGAGATGCAGTTCGGGGAATGAAGGAATTCTGATAGGCAGAAGTTCTGCAATATGGTTGAGTGACATTCCAGTCATGAGCGCTACCACATGCCCGTGTAGCACGAGGGAAGGCATAGAGAGGTGGCACCATGGACGCAACTTCGTCTGAGCATTTGCCAAAAAAATATCTGTAAAATAATGCAAGGGAGGCAACATTCCTTCTTACTTGCAGGGGAGGTAGTTTATATGTAATGGCAGGGTTGTTAATGATTCTAACAGCTTTATTCTGAATTTTGTCTAGTTGTCTTAATGCAACCTCTCCACAACCATTCCACAAGGGTGAGTAATATTCAAGCTGAGAGCGCACATGACTCTTATAAATTGTAGCTAACTGCTCATTGGCGAAAAAGTTACGGACTCTGTACAATAATCCAAGTTTCTTTGAGGCGGTTTTAGCAAGTGATCTGACATGAGAGGTCCAGCTGAGGGCACTGTTAAGTGAGACACCAAGAATTTCAATACTTTTGGAGATGGGAATATTAGTAGCACTGAAGGTAATGTACGAATCTGGCAATATCTGTCTATTAGTAAACTGTATATATTTAGTTTTACTAGCATTAAAAGAGACAAGGTTGTTTTGTCCCCATTCACTGATTGTAGATAGATCTTGATTTATGGAGATGGCTGTACTGAGTTAAGAGGTAGAGATATTAGACTTTGTAAATGGATGTCTGAGTGTGAATGAACTATGTAGTGTTGAGTCATCTGCATATGAGTGAATGGAATTGTAAGTGACAGATAAGAGATCATTAATATGAACCAGAAACAGGGTTGGCGCCAGAACTGATCCCTGCAGCACCCCGGCGTTAATTGAGTGGAAATTCGAATATACATCATCTACTTTTACTCTTATTTTCCTGTCACTAAGATAAGAAGAAATCAAAGGAACAAAAGACGTTAGTCCATAGCAAGGGAGTTTGGACAGCAGGGAACGGTGCCATACTCTGTCGAAAGCTTTAGAGATATCAAGAGCTACTGCATGAGTTTCTCCAAAAAGATCAATTGATTGATGGATGGTATGAGTTAAGAGATTGAGTATGTCAATGGTGGATCTTTCGTGGCGAAAACCGTATTGTCTATCACTAATTAAGTTGTTGGATTCAAGATGTTTAACAATATGCTTATTAATCAAAGTTTCAAATACCTTATCAAGAGAAGATGTGACAGCTATTGGTCTGTAATTGGAGGGGTCAGACGAACTTCCTTTCTTCGGAACTGGGTGGATATTGGCTTCTTTCCATGAATTTGGGAATAAAGAAGTACGTATGCATAGTCTGAATAATTTTGCTAGGACAGAGGCAAGTTCAGGGGAACACTTTTTCAAAACAATTGGCGGAATTCCATCTGGGCCTGGAGCTTTGTTGGTAGGTAAATTGTCTAGGATGGATTTTACGTATCTTGTCTGTATTTTAAGTGGGGCAATTTCGGGAGAATCAAGTTCCAGTACTGAGACATTCTGGCTGGTATCATCTATGGTAGAGTTTCTTGCAAAGGTACTAGCAAAGATATCTGCTTTCCCACGTGGGTCATTTGTAATATTGCCATCTGAAGATTTTAGTGGGGGAATGGAAGATGACTTGTTAAAGTCATTATTAAAAGAATTAAGAGTTGACCAGAATATTCTATTGTCATTAGGGTTGTTAAGTAGTTTTGATGCTTGCTTTTGAAGAAAGTTTGATTTAGATTTAATACAGCTTTTGCATGATTTCTAGCAATTTTAAATTGGGAGAGTGATTCAGATGTTTTTGATTTTAAGTAAGAGTTATATGCTAATGACTTTTGGGCTGTTGCTCTGGCACAACTGCCATCAAACCATTTTGGAGAGTTTGATCTTTTAGTGAATTGTTGACTTGGCATGAATAAATCCATACCAGCTAGTATTAAGTCGCAAATGTGGGACTGGGTAGAATTGGGATCACTAGAGAAGAAAGACTGCCATGGAACATCAGCAAGATAATTTCTAAATCCATCCCAGTTTGCCCTGTCAAAGTGCCATCGGGTCACCCTGACAGGTTCAGAGTGGGGAGGTGTAGGAGGGTTAACTAATGAGGCTTTGATGAGATTGTGGTCAGAGGATCCAAGTGGTGACAGTACCTCTATCCTGTATTGATCTGGATTATTTGTCAAGAATAAATCCAAGAGATGGGCATTATGGTCAGGATTATCAGGTATTCTGGTTGGTTGCGTTACCAACTGGGTGAGGTTAAACGATTCCACAAACAGCTCGCATTCTAGACCAGCGTCGTCAGTCCGGGCAGAATGCAATAACCATTCAACATTGTGTATGTTAAAATCACCCAAAATGGTAATTTCATTGCCAAGGGCAAGGTCAAGGTTACTCAACTGAGTGGATATGGAATCAAATACACTGGGTTCCGAAGAAGCATTGGGGAACGATAAACTACACAGATATATTTGGTAATGTTTTGGCAATTTAATTTATATAATGAGTAATCAAAACTGGATGAAGTGAAGTTTAAAATAGTGTCAACTGCGTATTGGGATTTGATATAACAACAGGTGCCGCCCTTGTTACCAAAGTTTGTAAGGAGATGGTAACCGGGAAAACAAAATGGAGATATATCGGTAAAGGGTGAGATTTGTGGTTCTGTGAGGAAAAGGGCCAAAGGGGATATGGACTGAAGGAAAAAATGAACCGAGTTTAAATTTGTGGTAAGGCCGCGGATGTTGGTAAAGAATAAGGCCGCACCGTCACCTCTTCGCCGACGAGCATTCCCGGAAATAGTAACAGTCGCTGCCGGCACAGTCGCTTGATGGCGACCGAGAGGACCCTGTGCCTCCAGCCCTACCCTGCCGGTGGTGGCAATCCGAGGTACCACCTAATTTGATAGTAAGATTGCAGCGGCCATTACTAAAGATGTGAACAGAAGGTGTGATGTGTTATGCGCATGTAGTGTGGTGTAGACAGTTGAAGGTAGAGGTATTATGAGAGCATGCTGGCCTACTCTCTGTGTAAATGAATGCACTGAAAATGTTCAGAAAAGGGAGATGGTCAGGACCAAGTCCTGAGGGCTGGTGAAACGGGAGTTCCAGCTCTCCCTATCACCAGCTTGCCATCAACCACTACTACTACTGCTACTAGATGGTTTTATTCAGCCATACTTAATTTCCCCGACAAACCACACATCACAGATTAATCTTGTGTTTACTCCTGATGAGAATGAGAGGGACGGAAATAATCCATCAGTAATCAGTTGTCTGTTTGTGGATAAGACCAATATCAGTAGCAGGGTTTTCTCATCAGCATAATTCTCTCTCTCTCTCTCTTTCTCTCTCAATTCTTCTCTTCTCCTTACCTCTCATCTGTTTCAATGCATCCCTGTTTCTCTCATTTCCGCCTTATCTCCCACGCCTGTCGCAATCTTCTCTTTATTCCTTATCTGTTATCATCATTATCGCAGTGTTCTCTTCCATCTCACATCTTCACCAAGGCCTCCTGCTAGCACTCCTTTCTTCCTTCCAGATTTACTGCTTCATCCTTGCCTTTCCTCATCTCTCCTCGTCTCTTCTCCTTATCTCTCATACATAACATCACTTCCTTGTTCCTCTCCTTTCTTGCTTCTATGTCTACGTCTTCCATCACTGTCGTCCTCTACTCTCCTTCTGCCCCTTCCTCCATCAAATCCTTTCTCTTTTCTCCCCAACCCTCCCCTTCCCCACAGCATTCCTCTTCCCCTACTTTTTTTCTTCGCTCCCACTCCTCTCTTCATCATCTCTTCTGCTGACATTACTGTCTCTCTCTCTCTCTCTGAAAGCAATTCTCGTCATCCTATTTCCTTTTTAACTTACACATCTATATCACTGTTTTCCTCTTCCTTTATCTCTTTGCAACCTCTCCACATCATCGCTTTCCTCTTCTCTTCTTACCTCCAGTCTTCATCACCGTCTCCATCCACTCTTCCTTCCCTCGCTATCTCCCACCTACATCGCTGCCATCTTCTCTCCCTTACTTATCTCTCATCTTCACCAAACCCACCCTCCTCCCCTCCTTTTTTCCTTCCATTATCTGTCCTTCCATCACCACTATCCCCTTCCATCCTTCTCTTCCTTGTCTCTCCTCTCCATGAAAGACTCTCTCCTTCTCCTCACTCGACTATCCCAGTCATCCTCTTCTCTCCTCTTCCTTATCTTCCATCTCTATTACTGTTTCCCTCCCTCCCTCTCTCCTCCTCCTCTCCTTATTTCTTCCTCCATCACCCTCCTCCCCTCCTCCCAAACAACTTCAATCTTCCTATTCTTCCATGACCCTCCCCATATCGTCACCCTCTCTTCCTTTCTCTCGTTTCCATCAGAATCTTCTCCTCTTCTCTCCTTATCATCGTAATCCATCACCGCCTTCCTCTCACTCCATTTCCTCCATTCTCTTTTCTTTCCTTCCTGAACTATTCTCATCTCCCCTAGTTTTCCTTCCTTCCATATCTCTCCCTCCCTCCTATACTCCCTCCAATACCTCTTGCCTTCTCTCCTCCCTCCTTCCATCCCTAAATTACTTTTTCTTTCCTTCCCACCTTATCTCCCATCTCGACCAAAGCCTTCGATGCCTCTTGCTTCACTCTCATACAACTCCCATCCCAATTCTCCCGCTCCAGACTCCCTCGATCATCGCCTCTTTTTCTCTTTTTTACCATCCCTCACCCTAATTCTCTCTCTCTTTCTCATTCCTCCTCCTTTCCGTTCTCTTTCCCTCTTTCTCCCACCTTTCTCCCTCCCTCTTCCATCATCGCCTACCTAATCTCTCCCCACCCTACCCATCTCCTTAATCGACTCTTCTCCCTGGCTCCCATCTTAAAGACTCTCTCTCTCTCTCTCTCTCTCTCTCTCTCTCTCTCTCACTTTTGCCCTCCTTTCTTCCATCCCTCTTCCCATCATTTCCTCCCTTTTCCTCCTCCTTCCCTCTTTTTTCCCCTCTCCTTCCCTTCCTCTTGTAATCTTTCCATCCCAACCTCCTTCCCTCATATTTCTCCCTTTCCCTCCCTCTTCCTCCGTCTTCCCTCTCCTTCTTGCTTCCTTTCATCTTGTTCTCCTTCTGTTCCTACCTTTCCTCTCTTATTCCTCCCTTTTCCTCCAACGTCCTCTCCTTCCCTTCCCCACTCCTTCTTTCCTTCCTTCACCCTTTCCCATCATTTCCCAAATATCCTCCCTTCCCACCTCACTAATTAACTTCAACCCCCACCTCAATAACCGATAAGAGAAGTGAATATTAGGGTGTAATGGGCAAAATAAATCGCTTAGGAAGTGGTGTTAAGAGAACCAAGCAAACGAGAATACGACGCTGTTAAGTTGACCGGAAATTTCGTGATGCGTCCTCCTTAACGATTTGTTTTGCTTATCACATCTTAATAGGCTAATCATCTTGCATGTAACTAATGCAAATGTAACTATGAACCAGAAATACGTACAGGAGAAAATCAGGTGTAGTAGTAGTAGTAGTAGTAGTAGTAGCAGCAGTAGCAGTAGTAGTAGTAGCAGTAGTAGTAGTAGCAGAAGTAGTAGTAGCAGAAGTAGTAGTAGCAGAAGTAGTAGTAGCAGAAGTAGTAGTAGCAGAAGTAGTAGTAGCAGTGGTAGTAGTGGTGGTGGTGGTGGCAGTAGTAGTAGTATTAGTAATAGCAGTGGTAGTAATAGTAGTAGCAGTAGTGGCAGTAGCAGTGACAGTGGTAGTAGCGGTGGTAGTGGCTGTGGTAGTAGTAGCGGTAGTGGCAGCAGCAGCAGCAGTGGTAGTGGTCATAGTAGTAGTGGTGGTAGTAGCAGCAATATTAGTAGTAGTAAAGGGAGGCCCATAAATAACGGCCCACTAGAAACTCTCCTGATGGTACTGTGTGTTATGGGAATGGCTCAGTCTGCTGGTGTGGGAGCAGGTGTGGCAGTGGAGTAGTAAAAGAATAAATGATGCAGGATAGACATTGCTGACTAAGGATCATGCACTACGATGTCTCCCGTGCATCTTGTAGGGTTACTGAACCAAAATGTGTAGATATTAAACACATATACGTAACTTAAGAAAAACTAAGGTGTAAGATATAAAATAAATCGCTTACGAAGAGGAGTTACGAACGGTGTAAAATAAATAGTTTAGGATGAGGTGTTACGACAGATTTTAAGATGTAAAGTAAATCGCTTAGGAAGGGAAGTTATGAAAGGTTTATATGTAAAGTAAATCACTTGAGAAGGGAAGTTACGAAAGGTTTAAGACGTGAAAGAAATCGCTTTGGGAGAGAAGTTATGAATTGTGAAAGATGTAGAGTAAATCGTCTAGGGAGAGAGGTTACGAAAGTTTATGATGCAAAATAAATCGCTTGGGAAGAGGAGTTAAGAAAATATTTAGCGAAGGAGAATACATGTGTCGTAGGGAAGGTCCAATTTCCACCTCTAAGTAGCAATGAAACTGAAATGGTTGGCTGTGTGATTCGAAGAAAACGGGATTAGGGTAAAGAGGAGGACTTGCGTAATGGTGATAAGAGGCAGGAGTGACGTGATAAATGCTAAGGATTGAGGTCATGGTTAAGGTGGTGATAGGCAGGAGTGAGGGGATAAAAAGGGTAGAGGGATTAAGGTAAGGTGATAAGGGTAGAGGGATTTAGGTAAGGTGATACAAGGCAGGACTGAGGGGATAAATGATAAGGGTAGAGGGATTTAGGTAAGGTGATGATAGGCAGAAGTGAGGTGATGAATGACACAAGAGGCAGGAGTGGAGTGATAAATTATATAAAGGAGCAGGGATGAGGTGATAAATGATATAAAGAGGCAGGAGTGAGGTGATAAATGATATAAAGAGGCAGGAGTGAGGTGATAAATGATATAAGAGGCAGAAGTGAGGTGATAAATGATAAGGGTAGATGAGAGTAGATGGAGAAACAGGTGAGACAGTCTGAGAGTCATTTAGGGGTGTGGGGAGGGCAAACTGACCAGAAGGCAAGTGTGAAGTGACACATCATGAGGGATGGAGGTCCGGGGTAACCAGTGAAAGTTGGGAAAGAAATTATAAAGGAATAACACAGGAGAAGTAAAACAGGAAAGGTGAATAGAGAGAGAAATAAAGAAAAAATGAGAAGTAAAGCGGAAATGGTGAATGTGGGGAGAGAGAAATAATGGACAGTCAATGAGATGTAAAACAAAACAGATACATTTATGTCTGTTGGAAGCACCAGTCATGAAGAGGCACTAAGAGAAATGGGGTGAAAGGAAGACTAAACTATTTTTTTTTTAATGCAAGGAAGAAGGAACCAATGGCCACGAGCCCGCAAACTGTTCCTTCCAAGAAAAAAACAAACAAAAACAATACAAAAAAAGAGAGCCAAATTCAAAATCCGTTCATTTCGAGATTCCTGGACACACTGAGTTTGAAAGACTGAAGATCATAGGAAGTAGGAAATACAGACAGAGGGAGACAGTTCCAGTGGTGACCTGTTGCATAAATGAAGGACTGGGAGTAACGGTTAACTCTTGAATTAGAGAGTTGGAAAGAAAAGGGATGAGAGTTTGATGCTAGACAGGTGTTACGCACCCGTCGTATAGGTGAAGGGATGCAAGCAGACAGTTCAGAGGAGCAGTGACCATTGAAGTAGCGATAGAAAAAGAGATAAAGATGCAACAGTATGGCGAAGAGACAGATGCTGAAGGGAGCCAGTAAGAGGAGAATTAATGAGACAAGAGGCCTCTGACTCCACCCTACTGAGAAGAGCTGTATGTGGGGAGCCTCCCCACACATGAGAGTTGTGCTCTACACAGGGGCAAATAAAACCCGTGCATAAAGTCAACAACTGTGCAGGGGTTATGAAGGTATGAAGTCGGTTTAGCACACCTAATCTCTTGGAAACAGATTTTACACGAGATGTAATATGATCTTTCCAATTTAAGTCCCGGGTGAATGAAACCCCAAGCATGTTCAAGGATGATGCAGGATTGAGCTGGATATTATTAAACATTAATGGGTACTCCTGTGGAAGATTTTGTCAGGTTGATAGGTGTAAGAACTGAGTCTTTGAAGCATTAAGAACAACAACATTATTTTTACCCCAGTCAGAGATACGAGCCAAGTCAGACATTACGTGTGCCATAGCCTCATCACTTGTTTGTTGAAGTATCTGCTGAGATGGCAGCTGCGAGAACCAAATGGAAAGGCGAAGGGTGGAATCATCAGCGTATGATGGATAAGGTTAGATGTACAGCTTAAAAGGTCATTGATGAATAAAAGGAAGAGAGATGGTGATAGGACAGAGCCCTGAGGAACACCACTGCTGATATATCAAGATGAACGATGGCCGTCTTCAACAGCGGCTATTGAATGACCAGAAAGGATGCTACAGATGAAGGCACAGATAGAAGGATAGAAACCGTAAGAGGGCAGTTTGGAAATTAAAGATTTATGCCAGACTCGATCAAAAGCTTTTGAGATGTCAAGTGCAATGGCAAAGCTTTCACCAAAGTCCCGAAAGGAGGATGATTAGGAGTTTGAAAGGTAGGTGAGAAGATCGCCAGTGGAGCATCCCTGACGGAACACTTACTGACAATCAGAATGAAAGCTGTGATAGGAAAGATGCTTTAAAACTTTTCAGTTAAGAACTGACCCGAAAACTTTTGAACCACAGGACGTTAAAGCAACTGGACGATAGTTAGAGGGTTGGGAATGGTCACCTTTCTTTGGGACTGGCTGAATGTGAGCAAATTTCCAGCAAGAAGGAAAGGTACAAGTTGACAGACAAAGAGGAAAGAGTTTACCTAGGCAGGTGTAAGCACAGAACCACAGTTCTTGAGGGCAACAGGAGGGACTTCATCAGGTGATAAATGATAAAGGAACAATAAAAAGGGAATCAATAGATAAAAAGATGGATTTACGCCTATCAAGTACAGAAGAGTCATTAAGGAGTACGAGAAAAGAGAAGAGGGGGAAGATATAGGGAAGCTGCAGTGGTGAGGGTGGCGTCATGAATGCAAATAAAAAGGTCATGAGACTGTTGTAAATTTTCTCCCTGACCACACACCTCAACAGTCCACGTTATATCTAAGTCTCCAGTGGCACAGCTGAAGAGGGACAAAGTGCAACCAAAGCAAGAGAAGTATGGGATGATAAAGGAGAAGCCGAGGTGGCGAGACGAGAAGCTGTCCTCACGACGGGATATAAGAATAATGGAGGCAGTGTGACGTGTGGAGGAAGATAGGAATGTAAGGATGTGTGGTGAAGGGAGTTGGATTGGGAGAGGTTGGGTGTGATGGTACTCACAAGGCCGGACATAAGGTAGTGGTAGTTGCGTCGACCCATATGCACGTCCCTTACGTGGCCAACGATGAGACTCTTGGCCATCTCCGTGCTGCAGTCCAACACCACATACTTTTGGGTCCACCTGAAAGATGACAATAAAAAAGAATTACAAGTCAACAGATGCACATTAATGGGTTTGACTACTGAAATACTTACAAGTTAATATATAGAGTAAATAATAATATGCTCAGCTACTAAAAGATTTACAATATACATACATTAATGTCCTCGGCTATTGCTTTTTTATGCAAACAATGGATACAAAAATAATTCATTCTTTCCGATATAATGAGGAAGAGCAAGGATTTCGAAAAACCAGCGATGCAGTCTTAGGGGCCAAGCAATCTTTCCAGAATATTATGCAGAGTTCCGCATTTATTCGATTCTCCAGTTGAGCGACAGGTCTGTCCATAAGTGTGATTTTTCATTATATTCACTCGTAACATAAGGGACACTCGTCTGGCAACTTTCTTATATTTCAAAACCTGTATATCCGTGTATCGCATGTAAATCTGATTCATATTTACTTTTCACATCAGGGTCAAAGTTTGGCATTATACCCTTTTCAATCTCCCTGGGGGAAGAGGAAGGGGGAGGGAATAGTTTCTCATTATCTCTGCTTGTCTTTAAGAGGCGACTAAAAGGGGCCTTTTTGTCTCCAGTCTCTCTCTCCTTACTGTCCTCCTCTTCTGTCCTACCTCTCCGCTTGATTTTTCCGTGTTTCTCTCAGCCCTTATTTTCCATCTTTTATCAGGTTACATATCTGGGTTAATGACATGAATAGCATAACTTCTTCCATTTCTGGGTAAAGCCTTTTAGCAAACTCACTTATCAAGTCACGTCTACACCAGGATCACACAACCGCCAACGCCAGTTCAACGCTGACGCCACTTCAACGCCGACGCCACTTTAATGTCGACGCCACCTCAACACCGACGCCACTTCAAAACCAAAACCACTTCTACATCTCCTTTCCCATTTCAGCTCCAGTGTTAGTCATACATCTTTGCTCTGAATTAGTGTCATAATAGTCTTTGAAACCAGACGCTAAAAATACGTTCAATTCAGTCTTTTTCAAAGCTATTTCTATGATCTTAAACAAAAATGTTCCAGTGACCGACTTCCTTCGAATACATTTTGCAGATGTGGAGAATGTTCATAATATTTATACAAAACAACAACAATAATAATAACAATAATAATAATTTGCGGTAGGTGGGGGCGCTCACCATCCTCTCACTCAATGTAGTGCTGCTCTCGGATGTCTGCCCTGTCCTCTCCTCCATCCTTCTTTCCTTCCATCTTCTTCTATCTTTCTTTCCTTCATTCTTTCCTCGTCCTTCTGCCTACGGGTGACTTTACACTCCCTCTTCTGTCTTTCATTCCTTCATTCCTTCCTTTTCCTTCTGCCTATGGGTGACTACACTGAGTGACAAGCCAAATGGTTTCCTGTACACCAGGAAACTATTTACTAGGCCGGGTGGTAACCATATAACCAAATTTTGGCGCCTGGTGGTTTAGTGGGTAATTATTGTGCTCCAATCGGATTGAGCCGGTGAAGGTTTATATCCAAGGGGTGGTTGGGGTTTACTGCTCACGTAATGCCATTCAGGGATGAGTGAGGCTGGTCACTCTCATCTTAAATGTCAGGACCAACTGCCTAGCCCCGGGCTCCTACGCTCCTCATGGGGCAACGTAGGGTTGGATGATGGATGGATGGATGGATGGATAATAATAATAATAATGAACACCTTGAAAAGGCTTTGCTTTACAAGAAATACTTGAAAATCAGAATCTATCTATCTATCTATCTATTGCCAGACGCCTCAATCCCGTTTGGGGTGGCCACAAACAAATCGCCTCCAAGTCGCCCTGTCCCCCGCCATTTCACTGCCCTGCTCCCAACTCACACCCCCCTCTCTCATATACCTCTCCACCCCATCCCTCCATCTCATCCTCGGCCTCCACCTCACTCACATACACTCTCTTCGTCACTCTTTCACCCTCCATCCTCTCCACATGGCCAAACCACCTCAGTGTCTTCCTCATAACGCTTCCTGTCACATCCACATCCACACCACAACGCTCCTTTATATCCTCATTCGTCAGCCTGTCTCTCCACGTGACTCCACAGGCTCCTCTTAAATAACTCATTTCCACTGCTCTCACTCTTGACTTGTGTCCTTCCAACAATGTCCAAGCTTCACTTCCGTACGTTCTATTAATTTTCAGGTGTTCGATGACACTGCGTTTAAAAGACTAAATCACACGGAGATGGAACGAGACTGAGGAAAATCGACCTACAGCTTACCTGCTGCATTTTTGAAGGACTGTGAGAATCGGTTAACTCTTCCATCAGAGAACTGGCAGAAAAGGGATTACAATGATAATGATATAAACTACTAAATATTTTTTTATTAATACAAACGTTTAAACATTTTCAAGACAATATTCTTTATATTTTGAGCTACCTAAATATTACGATTTATGAAAACAATAAGCTAAGCACTTAACTCCCTCAGCATGAACACCTTTTTTCTAATTCTGTCCTTACCAGTGCCATATTACCTGATTCAGCAGTGAGTGATTACAATTGGCAGTACAGGGGTTAACCACTTCAGTCTGATGACCTATTTTGTATTCTGTTCATACAAAATTCAGATCGTTCTGGAAAACGCCTTCATGTGGTGGCACTGTGTATAACCAGGTGGCTTTCACTGCCCTGTTATACAAGAGTCCCTTAATTACCCCCCATCCCCTGAAAGGAGGATAGTGTGCTGCAGGAGAGAAGCTTCAGCCTGCAGTCAACTGGGTTCGTGTTTCAAATCAACCCGGAGCTACCACTTCCACCACCAACAGCACAACTACTACTACTACTACTATTACTCCTCCTCCTCCTACTACTACTACAACTACTCTTACTACTACTACTGCTATTACTACTACTGCTACTATTAATACTACTACTATTAATACTACTACTACTACCTTCAGATGATTTTATTCAACTTTGGAAAGATATCATCCATCTTTCCTGGGAGAGATAATGGCAAATCCACCTTGGGCGTGGGCCTGTCGTGAAGGAGGTACGGGAAGTGGTGGCATCAAGCCACTGTCTCCATTAAGAAGAAACTGCAGGGAAATTCCAGTGTCGTTACTTGTGCCCTGTGTCTCAGCGGGACGCAACATGCAAGAGCACACACGCACACAACCTAACGCATATATACAAACTAGAAAAGAGCACACACACACACACACACACACACACACACACACACACACAGGAAGCGGCATCCGGGCAGGTCGAAAACAACCTTGCTTTCCCGGAATTTTCTTCGCCTTATCTTCCTCGCGTCGATCCAGCCTATCTCGACTTTCTCTTATTTATCGTCAGTTTTCTCTTATGCTGCTTACGTGGACCCCCCCCTCTCTCTCTCTCTCTCTCTCTCCAATTATCAACCCCTTCAAGACGAGTCAGAGTCGGTCCTTCCCTCCCGCACAAGAAACTAAAATCAGCACAAAAATACGGGTTAAAACAGAGGCCTGGAAACGTGAGGAAATATGGGCAGTAAATTGTTTGTGTGTGTGAGGGCAAGGGGTGTCCTAATGCTGCTAAAGTCCTCTGATCTGACTTTCTATTTATAAACACCGCATTCCATGTGGTACCTGACATTACCTTTCTATAGGCGATTTATTCAGCACGGTACACATTACCTTTCTCTATGATATTCACATCACTAACATCCACACACACACACACACACACACACACACACACACACACACACACACACACTTGTATATACAAGTACATAATATATATACTGTATATATATATACATATATATATATATATATATATATATATATATATATATACATATATATATATATATATATATATATATATATATATATATAGATAAGGAGAGAGAGAGAGAGAGAGAGAGAGAGAGAGAGAGAGAGAGAGAGAGAGACTACATGTCTAGAAGACTTGACGGAACAAGGCATTTTCAAGGGGATAATGAGCCTGTAGGCGCAGGGTGGTACGCTAAGTAACTTTCCAGCAACACCCCACCAGCAGCAACCCAGGGATTCGATTGATAATACACTGATAAATTTTCCAGTTTCTATATTTCACTGAGAGTCCAGGTTCAGTATAATGGAGAGAACTAGGCATTTTCAACAGTTAATTATCGGGAGAAACCTGGGGCTCAGACTTAAGATCTTTGGGAGTATAAGCCAATAGGAGGAGCTCAGTACGCTAAGAACATATCCCTTCCAGTTCAGCAAGTCTCTAATAAGCTGAATAATTCACTAGGAGGGAAAAAATTTACTAATAAAGAATTTTAACAATCTTAACCCTTTATTAATCTTTTCACTACGATGACATTTTGTCTGTCCTTGTTGCTACCAGACTCTTTTATCCAACTCAGGCCAACACCCCAGCAGTGGTGTTATTGAAGGTGTTATTTAACCCATCCAACTTAGGCCAACACCCCAGCAGTGGTGTTACTGAAGGTGTTATTTAACCCATCCAACTTAGGCCAACATCCCAGCAGTGGTGTTACTGAAGGTGTTATTTAACCCATCCAACTTAGGCCAACACCCCAGCAGTGGTGTTATTGAAGGTGTTATTTAACCCATCCAACTTAGGCCAACACCCCAGCAGTGGTGTTATTGAAGGTGTTATTTAACCCATCCAACTTAGGCCAACACCCCAGCAGTGGTGTTATTGAAGGTGTTATTTAACCCATCCAACTTAGGCCAACACCCCAGCAGTGGTGTTATTGAAGGTGTTATTTAACCCATCCAACTTAGGCCAACACCCCAGCAGTGGTGTTATTGAAGGTGTTATTTAACCCATCCAACTTAGGCCAACACCCCAGCAGTGGTGTTATTGAAGGTGTTATTTAACCCATCCAGCTAACAAAGCCTCTTCTGAGCTAAGTTAAATGGCCAAGTAGCAGCCAGAATAAACACCAAAACCAGTGACGGGAGTGAAGGCGTTAACCCAGATCCCTGTAACCTCGTGTGTGTCGTGGATTTCTCTGAGCTAAATATACACCCTTGACGTCTGCAGGGGCGATATGAAAAGTCTGTATTGCACAGCCAGTGACAAAGATATCTAAAAACAATACTGCATGGGATGTGCCAGGTGGTGAACTCACTTATATATTCACACAATACATACAGTATATACACTAAATACCAGATTTATTCATTTCTGGAGAGCGTAGTAAGGAAGTTCAAAAAGGTAACGTGCAACACCAAGAGTTCGAAAGATTATTTCAAGCTCAATAATATTGGTCAAAAAGTAGGAAGAAGAGAGTCTATTACCAGCCGCGAGAGCGAAGCTGGTATTGTTTTCAATTTGAATGTCTGTGTGTGCGTCTTGTTAGCACGATAACTTCGCAACCGCTCAGGATATCATCACAAACTTTACAGTTGTGTATTTGGAAAAAAATCGATCACGAGTTCGAAATTGGTGAACGTAGGTCAAGGTCAGTCTATCTGTTACCACGATAACTTTGCAACCGCTCAAGATATCACAAAATTTTACAGATGTGTAGTTGGGATGAAAATCTCCTACGAGTTCGAAACTGGTGGAAGGAAGTCAAGGCCTGTGTGTCTGTTACCACGATAACTTCGCAACCGCTCAAGATATCATAACAAAATTTTATTAAAGGTGTGTAGCATGAATGAAAATCTACGAGTTCGAAATGATGAAAGTCGGTCAAGGTCAAGGTCAAGGTCATATTCCGAGCCGCGCTAGATGTGTATAGGCTCATGGCTGGTGCGATTCCCCCCAAAGGGGAGCCTCTAGTTATTGCTGGCGGCAGCGCCGCCGCCGCCGCCGGCGGTAGCAGCAGCAGCAGTTGTTGTCATTGCATCGTAGTTGTGGTTGTTGTTGTACCTGTTGTTTGTGGTTTGTTATTGTAGTCGTTATTGTTGAAGTTGTTAAAGTTATTGCTGCTGCTGACGCTGTTGTTGTAGCCCCAGGTTCATCTGAAATGTGAACTCAGTGGACTACAGGCTGTTGTCCCCCCTCCTTCAGTCCACCATCCTCTTTTGGGGTGATAGGAAGTAGATGAGGGACGTTTACATAAGCAGGCAGTTAGGCCGCCCGGTTATATCAGTTCCACCACGTGAAGGCAGCCCTCACTAGAACCAGAGGAAAACATTGCAAGATCTATATATATCCTCACACATGACCTACGTAAAGTAATCCATTCCCTCTCAGGAAAACTGAAATCCTTCCACTACGACGACGTCGTTTTTAAAAACGGTGTGTAGATCAGATATTTGTTCTAAGATGTTTAGTGGAGAAGTATCTAGAGAAGGGAAGGAAAGTGTATGCTGCCTTCATGGACTTGGAGAAAGCTTATGACAGAATAGATAGGCAAGGTATGTGGAAGGTATTAAGAATATATGGAGTGGAGGGGAAATTGTTGAGTGCTGTGAAGAGTATGTACGAGGGAGCTAAGGCTGCGGTGCGAGTGGATGGTGAGCTGAGTGAGTTCTTTGATCTCAATGTGGGACTGAAACAGGCTTGTGTGATGTCTCCATGGCTGTTTAATATATACATGGATGGGGTTGTAAAGGAGGTGCAGGGTAGGGCAGTGGATGTGGGGGTGGCTCTAATGAATGAGGGTGAGATTTGGAAGTTTCCGGTGTTGCTGTTTGCTGATGATACAGTACTGTTGAGTGAAGATGAATGGGAGTTGCAAGGTTTGGTGAATGAATTTGGGACAGTGTGTAGGAGGAGGAATCTGAAAGTTAATGTAAATAAAAGTAAAGTTATGGTGTTTGAGAGGAATGAAGTCACAGAGTGTGCAGTGAGGTTGGATGGTGAGGATATGGAGAATGAGAGTGCATTCAAGTACTTGGGTAGTGTGATGAGTAGGGATGGAACTTTGGGGGATGAAGTGCGTGAAAGGGTACAGCAGGGAAGGAAGGTTGTTGGTACACTGAAAGCAGTGATGAGAAATAGGGAGGTGAGTATGGAAGTTAAGAAGTCACTGCATGATAGTATTGTGATCCCTACCCTGACGTATGGAAGCGAGGCATGGACCTTGCAAGAGGGGAACAAGTCAAGAGTGAGAGCAGTGGAAATGAGTTACTTGACAGGAGCATGTGGAGTGACGTGGAGGGTCAGGTTGACGAATGAAGAAGTGAAGGAACGCTGTGGGGTGGATGTGGATGTGGTTGAGAAGATTAGGAGAAATACACTGAGGTGGTTTGGACATGTGAAGAGAATGGAGAATGAAAGACTGACTAAGAGGGTGTATGTAGGTGAGGTGGAGGGAGGGAGAGGGAGAGGTAGACCGAGGATGAGGTGGAGGAATGGAGTTGAGAGGTATATGAGGGAGGGGGGGGTGAGTTGGGGGGAGGATAGTCAAATGGTGGGTGACAGAGCGACTTGGAGGCGTTTTGTCTGCGGCCACCCTTTGCGGGATTAGGGCGTCGGGCTATAGATAGATAGTTTTTTAAGGGGATTAATCAACAGGGCTAATTGACGGCGTGTCTAATTCCTCCAGTTTATAAAATCTCTAAGTCGAATAAAATCTGTTGGTAGTAGCCAAAATAAAGTAGAGAAAGACTTTACTGGAGTGTTTTTTGTATGCGATTCTCAGCAATGATATCCTATCCATTCACCAACGCCGTACAGTCTTCACTAATGCCCTCCCACCATACCGAATACTTGCTGGGAGGTTTCATTCAAGACTGATGTGATGGTATTATTATTATTATCATTATTATTATTATTATTATAACTATTATTATTATCATTATTATTATTATTATTATTATTATTATTATTACTTTTGTCGGTGGGTTCTGTGTCCAGTTTCAGTTTGTTTTAATGCAACTCTTCATCGAACTGTTCCCTTCCCTAACCTGGAATCGATCATGTGGCTTTACAGACACCAGCCAACTTCTCTTACCACTCAACCACCACTTGTCCTCAGACTAAACAGACTTACTGCAATGAAGAAGTTAGTGTTTGTATTTACCAAACTGCTTTACTAAAATTAGAGAATATTTAACACAGACATTTTAAGATTTATACCAACATTGGAAAAGCTGTTTACTGGGAAGTTAAAACAGCTTCGGTCCAACCTGCACTCTCTCCTGATAAGACGAGAGACGAATATACAGTATGTGTGTATATACAGCAATGATACTAGGGAAGCGGCAGGAGTGGGTCTCTCTCTCTCTCTCTCTCTCTCTCTCTCTCTCTCTCTCTCTCTCTCTCCATTTTCTGTCTTGTACCTCTCATCTCTTCAATACATTCCCATTATCGCTTCCCTCCTCTTCCTATATTCACTGTTCCCTACATTACCCTCATTTTTCTTCTCCCCTTTCTTTTTTCTGCTCTCTCGTTTCCCTTTCCAGTTCCTGCCTTGTTTCTCTAATTTACTTCATTTATTCTTCTTTATTGTCTCCTTCTCCTTCCATTCACTGTTCCTTCAATTTCCCTCATATTTCTTTTCTCTGTATTTCTGTGTTTCTTTTTCCAGTTCATTCCGTGGCCTGTTTTTCATTCTTCCCATATATTCTCCCTTCGTGTCCTTCCTCTTTCCTCCTCCATTCTCACTTATGTCTGCGTCTTTAGTTTTTCTTTTTCCCTTTTTACACAAAATTTCTTGAACTACGGAGGGGTGCTTCACAGATGAAGGAAAGGGAGCAAGTATACCCACCCACCCTCCCTCTCACACACACACACACACACACACACACACACACACACACACACACACACACACCACAGAGAGAGAGAGAGAGAGAGGGGGAGGGGCAAGGAGGCGGAGAGAACTGAATCAAAACATAAAAAATACAATACAGCACCGCACAGCAAGCAGGACACCCCAGCGTACTGTCCCTCTGCCCAGGACAATACACATTCACTGGGGCGAGTGTAGAGGGCGTTGATGGGCCATTCTGTGTTGCATACACGTGGGGGGAAGTGTATTCACAGCCCCAACCCAAACAAAAGCTACATAACGCCAGGTGCGAACTTTAAGTGCCTTCATTGCTAAAAGCGAGGGAGGAAAGGAGGAAGTTGGTGAGAGAGAGAGAGAGAGAGAGAGAGAGAGAGAGAGAGAGGAGAAACTGCACCACACCGCTTGTCTTAAAGAATTAAAGTTTGGTTTGTGGATAAGAACTGTTTTCCCTACTGCGGCAAATTTCTTACCGCCCCTGTCAACACCAACACAGTCTTTTCAACAACACCAGGAAAGTGCGCTCTGTGAGCACGTGACGAGCGAACGAGAATTTCTGCATAAATACACCTATCATAACAATTTCATCTTGCTGTAAACTTCCAGCATTACCGGTGAGGTAGCTGAACAATTAACAGATGAACAACTGAGCTAAAACAATAACTTTCTCATGTTCTCTCTCTCTCTCTCTCTCTCTCTCTCTCTCTCACACACACACACACACACACACACACACACACACACACACAAACACACACACACACACACGGACGCACATGTGATGAAAATCATGCTGCCATCAGGCAGTTTGTTTGGGGATGGATGTAGTGGTCATGTTACTTTGACCTGTTCTCAAATATGATGGTCAAACTCTTGGCTGGCCGTCAACCTTTTCATCAAGTTTGGTTAAAAATGAATCATAGCTGCATAAGAATACTTGTACACTACTTGTAGACTTGGTCATTTCATCACAGTAAGTTTCAAAATCAGTCAGTGACAGAGTTCCATCCAACATCCAATCCTTCATTGCCCCATGAGGATCGTAGAAGCCCGTGGCTAGGCAGTTGGTTCCGACATTTAAGATGAGTGACCAGCCTCACTCATCCCTGAGCGGCATTACATGAGTAATCAACCCCAACCAGCCCTTGGATATAAACCTTCACCGGCTCAATCCGACTGGAGCGCAATAATTACCTACTAAACCACCAGGCGCCAAAATTTGGTTATATGGTTACCTCCCAGCGTAGTAAATGGTTTCCTGGTGTACAGGAAACCATTTGGCTTGTCAATCAGTGCAGAGTCACCCACAGGCAGATGGAAGAGGAAAGATTGAAAGAAAGAAAGTCAGAAGAGGGAGTGTAACGTCACCTTTTGGGAGAAGGACGAGGAAAGAATGAAGGAAAGAAAGACTGAAGAGGATGGAAGGAAAGAAGGATGGAGGAGAGGAAAGGGCAGACACCCGGGAGCAGCATTACATCGAGTGAGTGGATGGTGAGAGCCCCGACCTACCACACAGAGTTCCACAGTGGAATATTTGTCAGGATCTACAAACCCACCGGACTGAATGAGGTCAAAGATATGCCATGTATAAGTAACGATATTATACGAATGCACCTAACAGTCTGACATTCCATCCATCCATGTAACCATCCACTCACCTGTTGTAGATTCCCAGAACCTTAGGGTGGCCTTAGTTATAACTAAATGCTTAAAAATCCATCCTTCCACCCAGGTGACCATCAAGCTACCTGTTGCTTTTCAGGTTCCATATGTAGTAGTATTGTAACTATGCACCGAACATTGCATTCATTCATCCATCCATCCAGCTACCCATCCACTCATCTGCTGTTGCTTTCCAAGGTCGTAAAGAAGGCCATCACACACATCTATGAAAATAGCAATCTATCTATCCATTTACCCAGTTAACCATTCACTTATCTGCTGTTGCTTTTCAAAGTCGTAAAGAAGACCAACACATTCAGCTATAAAAATAACACCCTATCCAAGCACGCATCCAGGTAAACATCCACTCACCTGCTGCTGCTTTCCAGGGTCCTAAGGAAGGCCAGGGCGTCATGAGCCGACTCGACATGTCTCACCACCCGAATCTCAAAGGACGCTCGGGTTGGTCGGAGGGACTGGTAAATCTTCTGGAGTCGTAGGAGGCCTGGGTGAAGACAGAAAAGAAGAGTCAGCAAGTTTTGAAGCCAAGATAAAAAGGAGGTACAGCTGACAACATACGAACCTGGTACAGCATCAATATGTAGCAGAGGTATACTTGACAACCTTGGCAATCATATTTTTTGGTGGCAGCGACATAAATGAACAGAGGTGTTAAATGTTAACAGAAATGACCAAGTAACTGTGATGCAGAAACGTCGGAAATTGTAGGCAGACCTCCA
>NC_136954.1:10793824-10832718 GCF_032717465.1 Coenobita brevimanus
TTTTCCGGCAGTCCACGAGAGCTCCAGCCAAAGAATTCTTTCATCCGGGCCCTACTGCTGCGGCGTGTGTGTGTGTGTGTGTGTGTGTGTGTGTGTGTGTGTGTGTGTGTGTGTGTGTGTGTGTGTGTGTGTGTGTGTGTGTGTGTGTGTGTGTGTGTGTGTGTGTGTGTATGTGTGTGTGTGTGTGTGTGTGTGTGTGTGTGTGTGTGTGTGTGTGTGTGTGTGTGTGTGTGTGTGTGTGTGTGTGTGTGTGTGTGTGTGTGTGTGTGTGTGTGTGTGTGTGTGTGTATTTCGAAAATATAAAAGCATTTCAATCAATCTGCAAAGTAAACAAGGCTCCATATTATTTATTTATCTGGAATCGTTTAGTTTTTCGCATTGTCACTTTAATATTCAGTCTAATACACAATTAAGTTACGAGGTTACAAGTGTTCCCTCTGGATCCGTATTTATAAACTCTCGCCTGGACATGAAAAGAATTAAAAATATAGTTCGTCATTGGGCTGAAGAGGATAAGTTGTGCATCAGATTGCTTTTATATATATTTATTTTCACTCTTCTATTTGTCAAGCTATTCACGGTTCAAACTTTCATAAGGTTGCGTGTAAGATTGCTTGCACGTACAGTCGGTATCAAATGGACTGTCGCCTTTCTTGCATTCCTCTCCATGGACTTTGAAAATCAGTATGGTGAATCAGCAAAGTCCATGGACAGAAAAGCAAGAGAGGCAACAGGGCTTTTGTTGGCGACCGTACTTGACTCTATATATACAACTGTCATTCTTACAGCAACCAAACAATTCTCGTAAGTTATGCACAAAATTATTTTTACACAGCAGATATCTGAAGGAAAAACAAAAAAATAAACAATTTTCGATAATAGTTGACTTTGTGACCTGTTAATCCTGTAAATGGATTAAAAGTCTATACATACAGCCCCGAGTCCGTATTCATAATCTTCCGAGGTTAGTCCCTTCACTCCGAGGACGTATCTATACAACAGAAGTTCGTGTGGTGGTGTGTGAAAACTGCTTAGTTATCACGCTGCTAAGTTCTTGCCCAACAGGAGGCGGCAAACTTGTCACGCTGCTCCTCTAACCTCTGCCCATTACCCTAATTAACCAATGGGGGTGCTGGTACCCATGATATTCCATTAACTGGTTCCTTCCACTGTGACCAGCTTCCCTCCCCCCCTCCACTCACACACAGTTTTATTCACACACACACACACACACACACACACACACACACACACACACACACACACACACAAAACCATCACCATAACCACCATTACTACCATTTTCACACCAAACTATCACCAAACCCTTCACTAAAGACTCAAGTAACTTCAGCCACGACCAAAATTATACCGTACTACCACTCCCACCACCACAACAATAAAAACAACAATAACAACAAAGACCACAAAAACTACAGCAATAACCACAATTACGACAGATACTACGAACATCATACCTCTCACCCGCCACAACCACCACAACAATAGTCACCATCACCACACAACCACAAAAACAACCGCAACAACCATAACCACACCAACAGCACCACCACAACTATTATCATCACAAGCATCACCGCAGCTGTCTATATTTATTCATATTTCTATCTATATTTAAACAAATTTTACAAACCACACGCTGCCTCCAAGTATAATAAGTTGTGTAAATCATTCTTCATATCTTTGGCACTATTAATAAACATGTACATTTCGCTACATAATGTAAAATAATTATTCCACGCAAAAAATATCAAATCCATCTCTCTCTCTCTCTCTCTCTCTCTCTCTCTCTCCTAATCCATCCCAATCAACTCCCTGTCCCCCCTCCCCTATCTCTATCCACACCCCCTCCCTCTCTCACTTCCCCATACTCCCCCACCCCCATTCCTTAATTAATCCCCCTACCCCAGACTAAATCCTCCTCCTCCCCACTTAATGATTGAGTTTGATATTTCAGTCCTTTGGGTTTAGATTTTTTTTCCCCTCTGTCACTTCCTTTTCGCATTATCTAATGTCACTCATAATCAATCTTTCCATCTCCTTTCTTAAATACAATAGTTTGTCTCCAGTTTTTTTTTTTTTTTTTTTTTTTTTTTGTTACTTCCCATGCCTTCTTCACTTTCCCCTATCTTTTTTATCCTTTTTGTAAATATATTGTATTGCTTTTTCACTACCAATTTTTTGCTATCATCATCATCATCATCATCATCCGGACCTCCTTTCCCACCCTAGGGCAGGGTGAGGAGTAGCAATGTCCAGACAGCCCAAAAATTGCCCAATCCAATGGGCCACGCTTCCATTCACTCATCATTCATGCCCACGGAATCCAGGCTCTATCGGATACGCCAAAAACATTCACCACGTTCTGTAGCTTCACATATCGTATCCGACAGAGTCAATCCAGACGCTGCCACGTTAAAAAGGGGTGCCAAAAATCCCTGATCATGCATATCTCCTCACAAAATTCATCCAGCCAGCTCGATCTCCTGTCAGTTCCCTAGCCTCATCGACTTCCAAACCTCTCTTCCTCACACATTCATCCACCATATCTCTCCACCTTCTCCTTGGCCTACCTCGCCTCCTCCCTCTTTCGAATTCGCTCAGATATACCTTCTTCACCACTCTATTGGTATCCATTCTCTCCACATGACCATACCATCTCAGTACACTCTCTTCAATTCTGGTGTCCACCGACTTCCTCACTCCGCATCTTTCACGAATCACATTATTTCGTATCCTATCCACCCTCTGTACTCCACATACATTCCTCGGCAGTCCCATCTCCACTGCTCTTACCCTTGACTTTTCATTTTAATGCCACATCATAGTCTCACATCCATATGTTAAAGTTGGCACTAACACTCCTTCATGTAAGCCTCGTGCAGCTGCAACACTCAAGCCTCTGTTTCTTATCAAGGCTTTAATTGCACCAGCTACTTTTCTTCCTTGTGTCATTCTACTTTCAACTTCTTTTGTACATTTTCCTCTCTTTTCTATCACTGTACCCAGGTATTTGAACTCTCTCACCAATTCCAGTCTCTCTCCATTCACTGTTACATTGCACTGGGAGTCACCTTCTCTCTCAATAACCATCACTTTACTCTTTTCTACATTTACTCTCAAGGAACGACGCTTACAGACATCAGCAAAACTCTGCACTAGCCTACCAAGTTCTTGTCCGGTACTTGCAAGCAGTACTGCATCATCAGCATACAACAAATTTGAGATATTCCATCCATCACCATTCATTACCAATGCCATCCCTCTCTCCATTACTCGTGTTTTCACTTCTCTCATCACCCCATCCATATATACATTGAGCAACCATGGGGACATCACACAAACTTGTTTCACGCCCACTCTGATTGTGAACCATTCACTTAGATGCCCATTAACCCTGACACATGCTTCACTACCATCATAAAAACTCTTGACGGCACCTAACAGCTTACCCTCTACACCGTACATGCGCAAAACTTTCCACAATCCTTCTCTGTCCACTTTGTCATATGCTTTTTCCAGATCCATGAATACCATAAACACCTTATGGTCCTTCTCACAAACCTTCTCAACTATCTGTCTCACTGCAAGATATTTGGTCCACACATCCTCTGCCACTCCTAAAGCCACCCTGTTCATCACTCACTAGGACTTCTGATATCTCTCTTACTTTCTCTATAATTATTCTTCCATATACCTTCCCTACCACACTCAGTAGGCTTATGCCATGATAAATCTTACACTCACTTCATTCACCTTTATTTTTGTCCAGGGGTAAAATCACAGCCTTTTTCCACTCTGCAGGCACAGTTTCATTCATCCATGCCTTCTTACATATCTCCAACAAGCACTTCATTTCATTCTCTCCACTACATTTAAGCATCTCTGCATACACCTCATCAACCCCAGCTGCTTTCCCATTTTTCAGCCGCTTCATAGCACTCTTCACCTGTGCGAGTGTCACGTCTCCTGGCACTGCATTCCTTCTCTGCACACCCCCAAAACCAATCATGTTTACAGCTGCTCTGCTCTCTCTATTCCCATTCATCAGGCTTTCAAAATATTCTTTCCATCTGGTCCTTACTTCATCTCCATGGGTTAGTAATCTACCACCTGCATCCTTCACACCATCCCATTTCTTACCGCTTTCACTTCTACATTTCCGCACCTCTTTCCAGAATAACTTTCTATTTTCAGAGTAGTTCGCATTCATTTTTCTTCCTAGACCCTCATTTACCTCCTCCTTTTTCCTCTTCACTAATCTCTTTACGTGCTTCTTGCTCTCAACATATTCAGTTATTTCAAATGAACCCCTATCCTGTAACCACTTTAGCCAGTGGTTACAGGATAGGGGTTCATTTGAAATAAGAACTAAATATGTTGAGAGCAAGAAGCACGTAAAGAGACTAGTGAAGAGGAAAATGGAGGAGGTAAATGAGGATCTAGGAAGCTGTTACCTTTAGTCATCCTTACGATCTTAATAATTGTTTTTCAGTTATCATATTTGGTGTCACTATGCTAGCTTATCACTTCTTTTCCACTCATTTTCTCACCTAACTTCCGCATTCTTTCTTCCTCATTCTCCTCTACGCCTACGTATCTATTCGCCATTTTACCTTATCACTCCTTTTCTACTTACTTTCTCATCTGATTCCCTGATTACTTCTTCCTCGTTTTCCTCTACACCTGCGGATTTATTCCCGTTTATCATGTTCTGACAGGTACTAAATATTACCATTTATTCAATCTGTCGTAAGAAAGGAACAATTCCTTGAGAAAGTGTTGGTTGTGAGTTACATTCTAGGTCGCTTTGAAGATTCCGTGACACAAATTCCTTAGCGATATATTCTACACATTGCATTTCATCATCCACATGTAAGTTACTGATGCAAACTATTGGAGATAATGTGACGATATAAGTAAGGGAAAGTTATGTGTAATATGATAAATAAGTAAAAAAACTATATAGCTAAGGAAGAGATGCTATGAAGCTCCAATGCCTACATTTAGGCCAGGCTCATACTGAGATCAGCTAAAGAGACTGCCAATTAACTCTACTACACGGTTTTTACTACAACTTGGCCTAAAATTGCCATCTCTCTTTCTTGAATGCTAAGTTGGAGCAATAGATAAACACTAGAAATTGATGCTAGTCACGATGCAGTGCTATGGAGAGGGAGTAGGGCCCTAGCGTTGTATTTTTCCGCCGGTGAACTACGTGAAATAAGCTGCAAAAGGATGAAAATCTGCACCAAGTTAGCAAAGAGTAGAGTAAATTTCGGTGGCCTGTATGGTGCGTTAATATATTTTTTTTTTAATGTTATTAATTGAATTAATGTTGATGATACGAAGGCATTAATGACAGACAAGAGAATAGTAAAACATAATAAAGAAATAAAGTCGCCAGGGCAAGGTGGTAAGGAGTCTGTTTAACCAACAAGAATACGAGTCTATATCGGTCAGCTTAATCTTACGCCATACGGAAATTTACCTTTATTTTGCTCGCTCTCTCTCTCTCTCTCTCTCTCTCTCTCTCTCTCTCTCTCTCCTTCATCAGCCATAGATAATTATTCTTTCCATGAGAGAGAGAGAGAGAGAGAGAGAGAGAGAGAGAGAGAGAGAGAGACTGTAAGACAGACTGCGGAGGGACGGAAGAACTAATGAGAAGGGGAAACGCATCAGGGATGCTAACTAGAATGAGTAGACGAGGAAGGAGAGTAAGAGGGAGAAAGGAGGAGGAGGAAGAAAGGGAAAGGGAACAACTGCATGACAACATTTAAGAAAGGGCAGGTGAAGAAGAGGGAAAACAAGTAAAAAAAAAAATGGACTACAAACAACAATAAGGATGAGGACAAGAAAAAGAAACCACGGGAGGAAAACGGGTGAAGAAATCTAGAACCAATATGAAGGGAGAAAAGGTGCCAAGAAAGGGGGTCTGGACGAGAGGAAGAGAACATGAGAGAAAAAGTTGAGAAGACAGAAAGAGAGGAATAACGCACTAAAGTTGACAGGAAAATCATTCATCAGAAGTGAATGATAACTAACACTGAAGATCTAAGTAAAATGTGTGAGGAAAAGAAAGATAAAGACAGAAGAGAAATATAAGAAAAACTATAATGGTGGCGAATTAGTCGAAAAGAAGAAAAAAAGATAGGTATATGGATAAAAAGGTAGACAGGATAGACAGAGACTGACATACATAAAATACAAAATATAAATATAAACCTCAAATTAATAACCAAATAAACACAGGCTGGCAATTATTCACATAAGAACAATAAACACGCTATACATATATAGATAAGCTCTAGTTAGACAAGACAGCCCAACGCTGATATATACTGGACAGACAGACGGCCAGATAGTCAGATAAACAGGCAGACATCCATCTTTTCATAATACCCAATGTTCGAACTTGACATTTCACTTTCAAAATTCATATTATATTCTTCCCAATCTTTTTCATTACCTAGGATTCGTGCCCCAACATCTTATATAACGAGACAGACAGACAGACAGAGACAGACAGACCGACGGGTTGACAGGCAATGCAAGAAATAAGTTGGTGCACAGATAAATAAAATAGGCAGAGGTTCTCATTTTATATTCAGTCCAAATCCTGTCGTACATTTGATCGAGATTTAATTCCTTCTATAAGCCCCCAAATACACAGACACAAATAAGTTACAAAAGACTGGCTGACAAGAGAAATATAGACAGACATACAGACAAATTGCATAGGGCTAACAGACTAACAGGTAGACAGACGTATATACAGTTAAGATACAGATATACAGTAAGAGTATTGACGGATAAACAAATAAGACAGAGACAGATAGACAGGCAGAGAAACAGATACAGATACAAATATACAGACAGACAAACAAATATACAGTGAGACACTAACTCAGAAAATTCTTTCCAAGTCTTATTCTATCTATAATTATCTGATACTTTTTCCAAACCTCGGGACTGACTGACAGACAGTTTTACAGACAAACAGATACAGATATCGACAGACAGATAATATAGACTGATACAGAGAGACACACAGGCAGACAGACAGGTATATATAGAAAAACAATTATGCTTAAACCGCGAAACTCATTTCTCGTAAAAAAAAAAAAAAAAAAAAAAAAATGATCGTAGAATGTTCTCCCAAACATTTTTATATGCTTAACAGATAATAATTATATTTCCAGAAAGGACAGTGTAATGTTTTATCCCGTCAGCTGCTTCTTGTTCTACTTCACACCAACGCTCTTTGCCAGACCCACACGACTTTATGTCTGACCTGACTGACCTTAAAGCAGCAAGTGTGTAGCATCTGGGTCTGGTAACTAGAGCCACCTTTATCAGACCCTTTTTTTATTAAGGCCTTTGAAATGACCTTACAGCCCAAAAAGTGTAAGACGACGAGCGAGTAACCACCAAAAGACGGGCGCAAAGCCAGTCAACACCCAAACAACCCATCCAATACAGGCATGTGTTTATCTGGCACTGAACGAGGTAATGATGCAACTTAAGCTCGATTCGAAGGAGCCCATTAACCTATTCATTCTGCAGTTTGTTTCATATGACCTACAAATACAATTAACCTATGTATTGACGTATACGAAGCAAACTTCGTGAAGTATCATGCACTTATTCACAAATGATTCCTCTCTACTCTTTTCAAATTCTTATTCAATATTCTGTTCTCACACTGAACCTCTACCTCCATGTCACCAAAGAGAGAAAGACAGACATATGCAGAGATATCGACAGACAGATATTAACTTTGTCTATATCTATCTGTCGATATCTCTGCATATGTCTACCTGACATATAAAGAAAAAATACAACAGATAAATATAAAGGTAGGTTATTCTTCTTCTAAAATCTTATTCTATACTAAACTCCCTTTCACTCAACCTTCCGCTTCGTTCCCTGTGTCATGCGTCCTGTCAGTAATATCTCAACATGGTAGAAATCAGGGAACAAGCAAAGAGTTTTTCGCCTTTGCTGAAACTCCACGTTGGGCTCTGAGAAGAAGGGTGACTGAACGACAGAAAGTGGAGAGACGGGAAGAGGAGTTGAGACGAAGACGAGAGAAGGAAGGGAAGTGTTTGACTGGTTGGAATGTGTGGGGAAGTAGTGAGAAGAAGAGAGGGGAAGAGAAAGTGAGACGAAGAGCGAGAGGAAGAGGATATGAGAGGATGAAGAAGTGAGACGAGGAGAGAGGAAGAGGAGTTGAGACGGAGAGAGAGGAAGAGGAAGGTCAGAGAAGAAGGGGAGGTGAGAGGAAGAGAAGAGATGCTCTCACATTTCACTCATTTCTTTTCACTCTTGATTCCCAATTTTTCACCTTTTCTTCCATTCATCTCCCTTTCGACATTTCATTACCCTGTCATATTCCACCTCAAATTTTTCGTTTCCCGCTTTTCTCTTTAATCACATGCCTTTCCTATTGTCCCCTTCACGATTTCCTCACTTTCTATTCCTTCTTCCTTTCTGCCTTTCTTCATTGCCATGTCTATCCACATTAACTCTCACCCCAGTAGGATCCATTAAGTTTCCATAAAATACAAAGCCCAAGCTTCTGGGGCACATGGAACGGGACTAGTGGATATACTGGACAAGAGTAAGGCAATGGATAAAGTGGAAAGGCATAGGATAGGAAGGCCACTATTCCTCTTTCTCGCCACCACATTATCCCTCACAGACAACCTCGTAGTGAAAGAGTGAATGTCAGTAGCACGAGATTACATTATCATTAGTCATGTCTCAGGCCTCCCGGGAACTGGCTCCTGGTGGATGATGCGGATCTTAATACCGGTTAATTAATCAGACGAAATCAGCAAAGCCCATAGGTTATCCCTCCGTTTATAACTGACAGGCTAAATTACATAATCAGGTCTAACTGTCTAACTACACTAAAACAGTTACAATTTAGGATACAATTTAGGATTGTCTACATTGCTCAGGGGATGACGGACAGTCCTCATAAAAAAGTCGCCAGCACTCAGAATCCTCGCAAAAGTTGATTAACTCTGTGGATTCGTGTTCCCACAGTTCACGCACTCCACGAAATATACGAAATGTGTGTTTACATGGTTTGACCGCTGATAGCATAACACCCTTTACACGGTATAATAATAATAGGAAGAACAATAATAATAATAATAATAATAATAATAATAATAATAATAATAAAATAAAAATAATAATATCAGAATACTACTACTACTACTACTACTAATAATAATAATAATAATTATTATTATTATTATTATTATTATAAGAAGAAGTAGGTATCTAGCTATTCGCCCAAGGAACAAGTATACCATGCTTGAAGTGAAATAGTGAGGAAATATGGAAATGGTCCCCAATTTGACAACTGTCTGGTGGAAAGAACGTAAAAGAAAATAACCTGAGCACCTACTGTAGGATCAGTGCATATGCTGAAGACCACAGTAAGGAGATAATGGTATTCTAAACTACACAGCCAGTCACTTGGAAAGTAAAAATAAATCTACCATTTCTATGCTAGGGTTTCACTCAAAGGAAGAACATAATCCTGTGGTACCTTAAGTTAATTGCCTAAGTGAATCAAAACCAGCAAACAGGTGCTCGAATTACATTTATACACTGACTGCTAGGACTTCTTAGATTTAAACAATAACAGCTAGACTTCTTAAACTGACAGCTAGGACTTTTTAGATTTAAACACTGACAGCTAGGACTTTTTAGATTTAAGCACTACAGCTAGGACGTCTCAGATTTAAACAATGACAGCTAGGACATCTTGGATTTAAACACTGACAGATAGGACTTCCTCGATTTAAACACTGACAGCTAGGCCTTCCTCGATTTAAACACTGACAGCTAGGACTTACTCGATTTAAACACTGACTGCTAGGACTTTTTAAATTCAAACACTGACAGCTAGGACTTCTTATACAGTAGACAGCTAGGACTTCTTAGACATAAACAATGATAGCTAGGGCTTCTTCCATTTAAACACTGGCAGCTAGGATTTCTTAGATTTAGACACTGGCAGCTAGGACTTCTTAGATTTAAACACAGCTAGGACTTTTTAGATTTACACACAGCTAGGACTTCTTATACACTGACAGCTAGGTCACCTTAGATTTTCTTAGATTTAAACACTGACAGCTAGGACTTCTGCCTCAGTAAGATAGCTGTGTGTATCAACAGGCAGCAAACAGGAGAAGAAAAGTATTAAAATGAGGACAATTATTTAATAACTAGATAACGCCATTCTAGATTTTTAAACCTGGTCGCATAAATATAAAGCTAAAACCTGACATTAAGGCCTGCAGTCACTTCGGTTAAGGAAGCTCCCTAACACCTTTAGTAATTTATTATGCTGATTTCACCTAACAGTCCTCTTACGTATTGTAAATTCTTCAAACATCGCGTCACGTTACATGCGGAACATACAAACGGATATTAACCAGCCATATTTAAGAATTAATCGTTAAGAAGAGGTGTCAGGAAGCCTCCTTTGGCAACGAGAATACAGGCCTAAGTCCCTCACTGTTGCGTATCCTCCAGCATTATGGTCCCGCTATGTCAACAAACGATTTAATACAGATGAGAGTCCAAGAAACCATCATCTATTCATTTACAGATAACACCAATCTATGTTACTGAGTCATAGGAGCCGGGGAACGGGACTACTGGCACTTTTAACTTTATCATATTCCAAACGACCCCGTATTACATCACACGGAAGAAATATATTCAGTTGTTTATCTTATGGACGTGACAATTCAAACTTTATAGTCTAGTTAAAGTCTGACGATAATATTCTTCCAAAGGTGAAATATGGGAGGCTGTTAATGGATGGTGAGATGTGGACAGAGAGAGAGAGAGAGAGAGAGAGAGAGATGGGGAAGACTTTGGGATTCAGCCAAGACCATCAGAGAAATCCACCAAGATCAGGAGCGTCATCTGTCATCACCACTCACTGTCATCACCACTTACTGTCATTACCACTTACTGTCATATCCACTCACCGTCATCACTGTCAACACTCACTGTCGCCACCATTCACTGTCATTACCACTTACTGTCATATCCACTCACCGTCATCACTATCACCACTCACTGTCATCACCACTCACTGTCATCACCACTCACTGTCATTACCACTCACTGTCATTACCACTCACTGTCATCACCACTCACTGTCATTACCACTCACTGTCATTGCCACTCACTGTCATCATCACTCACTGTCATTACAACTTACTGTTATCTCCACTCACCGTCATCACTATCAACACTCACTGTCACCTCCACTCAGTCATCACTGTCATTACTCATCATTCATTCATCACCAATCATCACCACCATTCACTATCACCACTGTCATCACCACTCACTGTCATCAGTCATTACCAGTCACTGTCATTACTATCACTGCCATCACTCATCACCACTCATTACCATCACTCATCACCACTCACTACCATCACTCATTACCAATCACGACCATCATTCATCAACCAATCACGACCATCATTCATCAACCAATCACGACCATCATTCATCATCAGTCACTACCATCACTCACTAATATCACCACTCATGGTCATCACCATTATCACCGATCAGCGGCATCAGTGTCATGACTGCTGACAGTCAAAACAAATCACTGTCATCACTACTCACTCCCATTACCATTGTCATCACAATAATCAACCAATCAATGTCTTCACTGCCATTACCATTCAGTCATCACTGTCACTGCAACCATCTCCACCCACTGTCATCACCAGTCAGCCATCATTTTCATATCATTGTCATTACCATTCAGTCATCACCAATCAGTCATCACTTTCATAACCACTCATCAGCAGCCATTCAAGACGTTCATCACTAATCACTATCATCACTTTCATTATAGTCATTATCATCACTCGTCACCATTCACTATCATCACTTTCACAACTGTCACTCACTACAGTACATCTCATTATCCCTTTCACCACAACTCAACCATTACTCATCACTCATTATCATCACATTCTTCACCACTCACTATCATCGCTCATTACATTTCATTATCATTACTTCCTTCACAACTCACCATCACTCATAACATACTATCATTCATCACCACTCATTGCCATCACTTTCACCACAACTCAGTATCATCACTTTAACCACAACTCACTATCATCACTTCTATTACCACTCACTGTCATCACTTTCATCACCATTCACTCTCAGTTCATCAGCACTCATTGTCATCAATTCATCACCACTCACTCTTATCACCATCACCACTCACTATCATCAAACCATAACTCACTCATCACTACTCACTGTCATCAGCACTCACTGTCTTCACTCACCATTCACTGTCATCACACCACTCGCTGTCATCATTCATCACACGCAGCCACCACCCATCAGTCGCTGCCATCACTCATCACTCACTGTCATCATGCATCACCACTCACCGTCACCACCACTCACCGTCACCACCACTCACCGTCACCACCACTCACTCAAAAAAAAAAAGGGCGAGAGCATATCCACAACTTCCCGCCATCGCTCTACCATAACTGCCACTACGCCCTCACTGCTAACTACTATTGCCTCCACACCCTCATCACAATCACCACCAACACCACACAGCATCATGTCAAAATCAGCCCAGCCCAACTACCACATCAATTAGCAACTTTCCACTTCATTCCTCTCTAATTAAGGGTTTTTCAGTAACAAGGACCTCTTTGTATTGTTCATAACCACTGACTATAGTAATTACACATGGCTTGTTTTCATTTCGGGTACTCCGGCTATTCTCAAGCTTTAGTTGTGAGGTGGGTACAAGTCTCCTTGGTTACTACTCAAATGAGCCCTCCAATATGACAGCAACTGATCATCAACCAAACTGAAAGGGCTGTGGGATATTTGGTAGATGAAAAAATCCGACAACAGCCATTCTTTTTATTCAGCTCAGTAAAGATTTCTCTCGTTAAAGGACTTATAAATATTCTCTTGCATCCTTTACAGCAAGATACCTTTTTTTTTTTCTTTAATTCTTGCTATCACGGGACAAATTTATTCACTAACGTAAATGTTTTAATCATTTTTATTTCAGTCACTCAAATATTTCCCTGCTTTTATTTACCACAATATGTTTTCATTCTTTTACGCAGTGTCATTTTGTTCCACTGTTTTTTCAGTATCTTTTCCAAGCACAATATTTCTCTCTCTCTCTCTCTCTCTCTCTCTCTCTCTCTCTCTCTCACACACACACACACTTTCCATTAATATCAGTTTAGTTCTTATTGTCCAGAGAACCCACTTGGTCTTCGCTTGCTGCAGGGAGGAGGAGGAGAAGGAGGAAGAGGAGGAGGAGGAGGAGGAGAAAACATCTAGGGGAGGTAAAAAAAAAAAAAAAAAAGAGAAGGGAGAAGGAAAGAACAGATAGAAGACAAAGGACAATGATAACATTATATAACTAAGGAGCAAGTGTGGAGAAAGTAGTGAGGGGAAGGAAGAGGACGAGATAATGTGTAGAAGAGTGAGATAAAGTAGAGGAGATATTATTGGAAGTGGAGGAAGACACAAGGATAGTTTATGGGAAATGGAAAATAAGAGTAATACGGTGAGCACGAACGAGGGAAAAGCAGAGAAAAGGAGTAGGACGAAGAAGAACAAGGGAGGGAGAAACAAAGACAAAAGATCCTAAGAGAGGGAGGAAAATAAAATAAAAGCGAGTAAGGGGAAACAGACCAAAATGGACTGTGTAAAAAAAAAAAAAAAAAAAAAAAATTGGTGTAAAAAAAAAAAGAAAAAAAAAAAAAGACTTAGAGAGCATGGTAGCCCAAGAGCGTAATTTTGTGTTAATTGTTTTACTTGTTTTATTTCTGCTCTCCCCTCACGATATACCGGTATATATTTTTTAACCTTAACCCGCTTGTGGTCGAGTCTTTTATTTTTTATTCCAACTTACATCACACGATTTTATTCAGCTGAATACACAAGACACAGAGGTCAGTATTCCCATCCGATGAGAACGCTCCCTAGTACCTGCTCCTCAGCGATTTATTTCTGGATACGGCTGGTTAAAAAAAATAAAAAATGTAACATGCTGAACGCGGTGGTACTACAGTAGAATTATTTACATGAAACAGAGGAGGACGTTAAGGAGGAATAAGTAAATAAATCGCTTAGGAAGGTGTTTGGGAACTTCCTTAACCAACGAGAATACGAGCCAGAGCATACTTTCATTACCAACCCCTCTATGGCCGGAACAAGTCTAGCAACCTATTACCTGAGGGTTTTATTCAGCTGAAAGTTTTTGGATTCTGTGTGGTACGGTTTTCACACTGGAGGGGTTAGTCTTCGTTCCTTCCTACAGTGCCAGGCGATTCTCCCAAGCTGAAGAAAATCGTCCGGTCGTAGCAGGAACAATGAAAGCCAGATTCCATCATACTATTAGCTTTAAAGATTGTGAACAGAAGGAAAAGAGTAAAATAAATGATAAAGCTAATCACAAGAAGAGGACGAAATGAATGGAGAAACAGTGGAGCAGAAACCTGGCTGTGTTATCCCGGAAGTACTAAATGACAGCATGGAGTAAATAGCAGAATATGGAAGCAAGACTGAGCTGCTGAGAGAAAATGTGTGGGTGAATTACAAAGAAAGCGAGGCGGTGCAAGAAAGGATGGAGGGAGGAAGGAAGGGAGATCAGAGAAGAAATAGTTTGGGCGAGAGAACTGTTCCGTAAGAAAGGGAAATGGATTTGTCTCCTTTAATTAATACGGGATTAAGGCTTGACTCACACTTGTCTTTCCTCACCCATCTCCTCCCCCCCCCCCGGCCTCCCTCTCTCTCTCTCTCTCTCTCTCTCTCTCTCTCTTTCTCTCTCACCTTTTTCCATCTCTATTATTCTTTCCATACATTTCATAATCTTCGTTTTCACCTCTTCCACTTCTACGTATACTTCTCCACATCTGAAACTTTTCATCCTCTCTTTCCCGTTTTTTTTTTTTTTGTCCTTCAAATTTTCTCCCTCTGTCCCTCTCCATTTTTATACTCCCCGTTTCGCCTCTTCCACCCACATCGTTTTATCAGTCGTTCTCTTCCATTTTGCTTCCCCTCCTCTATTCTTTCTCTGGTCTCACAGTCCCTTTCATCTCCCTTTTCTTTCATTTTCAACACATCTTTCTCCTTCATTTTCCTCTCATTTTCAAGTCTTTACTCCTATATATCGTTAAATTAACAGATGTTTTGTTTCTCGGTGCGTTATTTTCTATTTTGTCTCCACACTCTCAGGCTCCTATGACTCACACTTAGCTGAGCAAAGTCTGGTGTTGGCTGCCGTAAAACACCTGAGTTGTCTCGACCATGCGAAGGCTAATCATTTCAGTATTGACACTCCTAAGCTCTAATGAGTTACTTGCAGATAAATAAAATCCTCCTCCGTTAGATGGAAGAGAGTACCAAAGTTTTCCCGATCATGAAAGGGTCAACATTTATTTCAGTTTTTGCATTTCTTCATCTCCTATATTCTTTTGACACGTGGCAGCATCTCTAGGTTCGGCTTTGTCCGTCTGTATCTTCCTATTGATTTTCGGACGTGCATTACTTCACTCTCATTGATTTTAAATACTTTACTGAAGCCACACCACACCATACCACCCTCACACCAGACCAAACCAAATCTTCCTTCCACACCACCCTACACCAAGAGCATTAACCGATGGGCCCAGCAGCTTCCCCATCTACTTTTTTGTACCTGTCTTTTAATAACTTCATCAATCCATCTACATCAGTAATGAAGGAAACAGTCCAAGCAGGTATTCAAAATGGACGGTGGACAATAATGCAGAAGTGATGACATGTGAAGGCTTTTGGCATCTGAGAGAACTGCTGGACCTCAGGGAACAAGCTATCAAGTCTATGCCCAGAGTCGGCCTCCGCGGTAGACGACAGCCTCACTCACCCTACGACTCCACCCACAGAGGCTCTCCTGTAAGCCTCCAGGCACCAACTCTTCCCATTCCAAGTATCTCCCGGCAGGAACGATCAACTTGCTTCAGCCATAAGCTTTGCTGTTTCCCCCTGGTCTTTTCAATCCAGGTTGACTCTATCAGACAACACTCTATGGGAAGGATAAACGCATGGATACGTGCCACGTGCCCATACACCAGAAGCTGACGTTCATGTATGTTTATGATAAACCAGCAATATCAGCAAAGTCAAGGTCAGAAACCATAATAGTTCCAGTAATTCCGACCCACAGCCGTGCAGTTAAGGGGTTAATGACGGTATATCTAACATTTCCGGAATAAAATCTCTCTCCTAAGCTGGGCACAATCGTCTGGAGGCATCGGGAATGAAACAAAAATGAGGTCCCCGGCATGAAGGAGTCATGTGTGTGTTACTATTGCATATCGATTGGGTGTAAGTTTTAGGTTTATTCTAAATGGCTTTGAGGAGTTCGTAACACCTCTTCCTTAGCGCTTTATTCTGCATCTTATACATCCATAATCCCAAGTATGTTACTGATGTTATGTCAATGTTTAAACGATATAAATGACAAAAAGATAAGCTTCCTAGACAAACCACTATGGACGAGGTGAAGCGTCCTAGGTAGCTTTATCGCAAGTCTTCCTCACTTGTATATTTCTACAGTTTCCACGTTAATATTCTCACGTAATTTATTGGTACCAACTACGTCGATATTAAAACTATAGCACAGGAGAATATTCAGGGGTAATACGCTAAACATGAGAACACAAGCTGTCGGTGTAAAGTGTCGCTCAGTATGTCTCTGCCAAGCCTTGTGTACAGACTCGCCAAACAACCTCCAGGACCTAGCTGACCTAATCATTTCATCGTCCTTTCATATTGAATCACTGATAAGTTTGGTTTAAATCCGTCGAGGGGTTCAGAAGATATCGCACCCACACCCATATGACCTTGTTCTTTAACCCCTTGACCTTGATGACCTAATCATTTCATTGTCTCTTCATACTGTATCATTGGCTAAAGTTTGGTCAAAATCCATGGAGGGGTTCAGGAGAGATCGCACCCACAAGCAAAAACTAAGTCGACACCATATGACCTTGACCCCTGACCCCTTGACCTAGGTGACCTAATCAGTCCATCGTCCCTAAATACTGCATCACTGACAAAAGTTTGGTGGAAATCCGTCGCCGGGTTCAGGAGATATCGCGCCCACAAGAGTGTTACGGACGCAAGGACCCACGCACGCAAGCACCCATTCATGCACGTACAAACGGACACACCAATCGCTTTATGCCTCCGCCTACCTAAAGGAAAAGGTAGTACAAGGCCTCCTATGCAAGCCAAAATTACGAAAACGTGTCAAGAAAGTTCCTATGCCGCCTACACTCAGCAAGATGTGCAACTAAACTCCGTATTCTCGTAGGTTAAGGAGCTCCATAACACTATTTCCTAAGCGACTTATTTTGCTTATTACACCTTACTGACCTTATCCGTGTTACATAAATCATCCTAATATCTCTATACACTGCAAAGACATCGCACAAAAGGATATTAACCAGCCATAGCCAAAAATAAATCACTGAGGGAGCCTCCTTACCCTACGAAAATACTGCACAGGTCCACGTCTGCTACATAATCCAGAATACTCTCGTCAGCACGCACACCCCAACACACACCTGTCGCCTTGAAAACTAACATTAGCTTCTGCACATAAGCTGGGAGCAGGGAAGTGAAATGGCGGGGGACAGGGCGACATGGAGGTGATTTGTTTGTGGCCACCCCTTACGGGATTAAGGCGTCTGGCAGTATACAGATGGACAGACATAAGTTTCAACCTTGTGTCCGCTAGTTACCCCACTGGCCACAAAATTTTTTAGTGGGGATTTTCACGCTAATCAACTCTCAGGCGGGGGACTGGGGGAAGTGTGAGAAATTAAGGGAGGAAGGGAGGGGAGGGAAGGGGGAGGAGGGGAAAAGGAGGAGGATGAGAGGGGGAAGGAGGAAGATCGAAGAGTTAGGAGGAAGATTGGAGGGGGAGGAGGAAGAGGAGAGAAGAAGGAGGAAGATGGGTGGGGGAGGGAGAAAGATGGGATGGGGAAGAAGGAGTTAGATGGGAGGAGGAAGTAGGGGGAGGATGGGAGGGGGGAGGAGAAGGAGGATGGGAGGGGGGAGGAGAAGGAGGATGGGAGGAGGGAGGAGAAGGAGGATGGGAGGGGGACGAGGAGGAAGATGGGAGGGGGACGAGGAGGAGGATGGGAGGGAGACGAGGAGGAGGATGGGAGGGAGACGAGGAGGAGGATGGGAGGGAGACGAGGAGGAGGAGGATGGGAGGGGAACGAGGAGGAGGAGGATGGGAGGGGGACGAGGAGGAGGAGGATGGGAGGGGAAAGGAGGAGGAGGATGGGAGGGGAAAGGAGGAGGAGGATGGGAGGGGGAAGGAGGAGGAGGATGGGAGAGGGAAGGAGGAGGAGGATGGGAGGGGGAAGGAGGAGGAGGATGGGAGGGGGAAGGAGGAGGAGGATGGGAGGGGAAAGGAGAAGGAGGATGGGAGGGGGAGGGACGAGGAGGAAGATGGGAGGGGGACGAGGAGGAAGATGGGAGGGGGACGAGAAGGAGGATAGGAGGGGAAGGAGGAGGAGGATGGGAGGGGGAGGAGAAGGAAGATGGGAAGGGGAGGAGGTAGGAAGACAGGAGGGGGAGAAGGTAGGAAGACAGGAGGGGGAGGAGGAGGAAGACGGGAGAGGGAGGAGAAGGAGGATGGGAGGGAGAGGGGGGGATGGGAGGAGGAGGAGGAGGAATTAGAGGGCTGAAGGAAGGAAAGGAAGGGAGGGGAGGGGAGGGGAGGGGAGGAGATGAGAGGAGGGAATAATAAATGAAGGGGAGGAGGGAGATATTACGGGAGGGAGGTAATTAGGGCGTGGCCTAATTTATAAGTTAATTACTAGATGTACGATGAGACTTATTACCTGGCTGGCCGATGTGTGTGTGTGTGTGTGTGTGTGTGTGTGTCAGGGGATGGGAGTATGGCGCATAAATGTTAGGCTTGACGTTATGAACTCTGACTTGGAAGCAGTAACACACTTTCATTAATAAATAATACATCAGGGACGAATCAAGGTCTCCCGCCTTTTTTTTTTTTTTTTTTTTTTTTTTTTTTTTAGTACACCACTTCAGCCCGAGGATGTCTTTGTTATATCTGGACTATTCTACTCCGTTTGAGAGAGAGAGAGAGAGAGAGAGAGAGAGAGAGAGAGAGAGAGAGAGAGAGAGAGAGAGAGCATCATTATTCTGAATAAAAACACAACAATGACGTACTTTTCCATTTCGCTGCTATTTTCAGACGATTTTCCTCGGCTTAGGAGAGCCACCTAGCGATGAAGAGGTTAATGAAGGTTGTTTTCAACTACAGTTCCAAAAGCCTCTAATGACCATAATAAAATCGTCTAATGATACATAATTTAAATGGAAAAGACATCATCGCTGTAAATAAGTCACATGATCCACAAGACTCACCCCAAGATGGCCGGACTTTTCAATGCCAGCAGAGGTAATCCCCGGCCAAATTTTCTCCATGTATAATTCATTCCTCTCGTATGTCTGTAGCTACCCTCACCAGCATAATAATCCTGGGAAGGCCCTTTGGAGTCCAACTGGGTAATGTCCGGGAGAAATAGGAGGCACTTTACGAAGAGTCACACGCACACGCACACACGCCATTACAGTTTCAACTCGAGTGACGCAGAACAGTGGGAGGAGGAGAGAGCACGGAATCATGGGTAACCAAACGATGGTTAAACACTACAACATTCTCTTATTTTGCAGACCTGTGGGACGGCTCACTGCATTATTAGCACAATAGTACAAACGACCTATGAAACAATCGTGGAAATATATGGTAAATACTAAATAGATGCGAGTTGATCGGTGTGAAATGGTGAGAGAGGGTTCGGAGAAAACGAGAGCAAGAGGTGAGGGAAGACTCGGAGGAGACGACAAAACAAGTTACCAAATGCGAGTTTCTATACGATATTTTTGTTTACAAAAGTTATACGAGGTTTCATTCATTAGCAGCACTAAAATAATACAGAGAATCTAACACCTGCACATTAATTTTGATTATATAAGGCAAAAAAGATAAATGCGAATAGATATGACGCTGAGCTGTCTCGCTACGGTGAAGTGGCAGGATGCAAGAAACCAACTGAGTTTAAATTCTGACATTCCTGTGCAATACTATGGCTAAACAAAGGCTCATGATATCACAAACAGCAACAATATTACACATACAACCTACCAAATGTGTATTTACCGTGGAAATGTGTGATGACGACGAAGTAAATGGAAGATATATGGCTGTGACTGAGATGATTCGGTGCTTCGGATCTACCACCCACGGCACGCTCTGGCCTCGGGTATCGCCAGCCCACCACCACCACACCACCACCATCACTTACCTGAATCTCTCTCTCTCTCTCTCTCTCTCTCTCTCTCTCTCTCTCTCGTAGGCCTGCCTTTTAATATTTCTGATAGTAATTCATTCTCTCTCTCTCTCTCTCTCTCTCAGAGGCAAAAGAATGACGGGCTACGTTCTGTACGAAGGATGTCAACAGATAACTGCTACAATATAACAAAAAAAAATTCTCTCTCTCTTTGTCTCTCACGGGACACATTAATTTTTCAATATTTTATCATCGTACGGAAATACTCAGTCCTTTCAATCCAGTGATGTATTTTTAGGTTTATTTTCCTGCTACCAAACCACTGCATTTAAGTACAGAGAAACTTTCCTACCTCCAAGGAATAAATACTGCCTTCATTTTCCCCTTAAACGATACACAAAATCAGTGAAGAAAATTGTCTGGAGGAAGGAAAAAAATTGTAATTAAGTAAAATCACTGAATAACTTTGAATATAACATGAGTAAAGAAAATAAGTCACTGGATTCAAAGCGTTATGTACAACAGTTAACTTTCCTATACTGTAGTTTCCAGTTAGCACTATATCTAACCCCTTCAACATGAGTTCCTGGAGCTAAATGCAATAAAAATCCTGTGATTTAAACGCTTTTTCCACAAGGTAAATATATTCGACTGGCGGAACTAAGAATATAGTAGTTATTGTTATCGTTTACTCAGAAAACTCAAACAAAATAATCTACTGCAAGGAAAAAAATATTGAAAATATAATCAATTAAAAAAAGAATACTTTAATTTAGTGGCAGAGATTAAAATAAAAACGTTTTCCTTTTCTAAAATGTAATTGTAATTGGTGCTAGGAAGAATTAATACGAAAAAAATACATTTCCAAAATCCAAAAATTATAATCTGACGGTAACACGAGTCAAAAAGGAAAATATGTTACTCTAATGAAAGGATAATGAAAACTTTAACCCCTTCACTACGAAAGGTCTTGGCAAGGTAGATACAACCGTGTGACTGGACCACCAATGACATGCAAAGGAAATCACTGTATTATATGTGTCAGAGGAGACCGGCCACCTGCTTCATTGCCAGAGGTGTGTCCGAAGCATAATAAGATCATTTAGAGGTAGCCACATCCCCTAAGACTTCTATTCTCCCCAACACTCTCTTTTCTCCTCCCTCCCAATTTTTCTCTGCTGCACTCCCCATCTCTTTGAACGTGCCTTACTACACCTCTCTTTTTCTCCTCACCCCTCCCTTCTTTCCTCTCTCCCCATCTCCCTCTACTTCTTTCCCCACACTTTTTATTTTTCTCCCCATTCCTCTATTCTTTCCCCCTTCCCCATCCCTCTCTACTTCGCTCCCCACACCTCTCTACCTTCCTTCCCAATACTCTCTCCTCCATCCACCCCAATCCCTCTACTTCTCTACCTCCTTTCTTTTCCATATCCCTCTGTACTCCTCTCTCCACCTCTTCTCCCCTCTTCCGCACTCACTTCTCCCCTCTTCTCCTTCCCCCCCAACCCCACTCCTCTTTATTTCCCTCCCTTCTCTCTTTTCTGCTTATTCCACCTTTCCCATGGAGGGAGAGAGAGGGAGGGAGGGAGGGAGAAATGGGGACGGTAGGGGGGAGGGGGGAATTGGTATTGTCCATTGTCCTGGGTTAATATTTTCCCCTCGGACTCTGGTTTGTGGGGAGGGTTATGGATTTCTCTCTCTCTCTCTCTCTCTCTCTCTCCCCCCGTTTCTGGCCACTATGCGAGTCATCTCTATACATATATATATTTCTGGAGTGACCCGGGGTCAATGACACAGCATTACCTGGGGCTCGAATCCTGGCGCGGGATGGGAGAGGAAGGCTTGGAGATGCTGGAGATGAGTTGGAGATGAGGGAGATAGGAGAAAAAAATGGAAGGAATGAATGGGGCAAAAATAAAATGATGGAAAAGAAAGGAAGAAAGGAAAGATAAAGTGACATGATCAGGTAACAGAATGCAAAAAGGAAAGAACATGAAAAATATTGGCATGAAATGAGTGAAAGAAGAAATGGAGAAAGAGAGAAAAAAAGAAAAGGGAAGAAAAGAGAGAAGGAAGTGAGGATTGGAGGTGATGGAGATGAGAAAGGAGATGGGGAAAGAGAGGAATGAAGGAGGATGGAAATGAGAAAGGGTGAGGAAAGAAAAGGATGGAAGAGAAGGAGGAAGAGAAAGGAAAGAAAAAGAAGGAAGAGCAGGAGGAAGAGAGGTTTGAAACAGTACGAAGAAACAGAATTGTATGAGAGACGAGACAAAATTAAGGGGGAAAAGGTAGGGTAGGGAAAGGAGAAATGGGAAGAGAGACAAGGAGAAAGGAAAGATGACAGAAAAGGAGACCAGCGTTTTGAGAGGCGGGATTAGAGGATGGAAAAGTGAGAGAGAGAGAGACAGAGAGAGAGAGAGTCAGACAGAGAGAGAATGTATCCAGAGCATCTAGATAAAGTGCCTAGAGAGAAAACTGAACAAGAAAAATAAACATAAAATAGCGGTAGGTTGGCCAATGAAAGCAATGGTAAAAGGCAAGAGCAGAAACCATGGAAGGAATCTGATCTGTAAATGATGAAGGAGTAGAAGTTAAACCACTCTGCAGGAAACGAAAAGAGACAGCAGATAAACAGATAAACAGGAGGCTGAAAGAGGTAACTGTATTAAAAGACAGGAGCACTGAACGTCGTGGGAGCAGCAGAGGTAAATTTTTAAGTAGCAGTAGTAAAATAAATCAGCAGGCAACCTGTAGCGGGAGGAAATAGCAGGAAGAGAACGGGAGGCTGGAAGAGGTAACTATATATATATATATATATATATATATATATATATATATATATATATATATATATATATATATATATATATATATATGCAGACTAATTGACCGTCGTGTGGGCCGTAGAGATAAATTTTGAAGAAGAAGAAGTAAAATCATTCAGTAGGCAACCTGTAGCGGGACGAAACAGTAGAAGAACATGAGAGGAAACAGTAGAAGAAAACGGGATGCTGGGAGAGGTAACTATGGTAAAAAAAAATACAAAAAACATACTGACCGTCGTGTGAGGCGCTGAGATAAATTCTGAAGCAGCGAAAGTAAAATAATTCAGTAGGCAACAGGTAGCGGAAGGAAACAGTGGAAGAAAACGGGATGCAGGGAGAGGTAACTATGGTAAACAAGAGAACGTTCTCACTGATCGTCGTGTGAGTCGTAGAGATAAATTTTGAAGCAGCGAAAGTAAAATAATTCAGTAGGCAACCAGCAGCAGGAGGAAACAGCAGGGAAAAAACGGAAGGCTGGAAGAGGTAACTATAGAAAAAAAAAATGCAGACTAATTGACCGTCGTGTGAGTTGTAGAGATAAATTTTGAAGTAGCAGAAGCAAAATCATTCAGTAGGCAACCTGTGGCGGGAGGAAACAGTAGAAGAACATGGGAGGAAATGAAATTAAAAAAAAAAAAAAAAAAAGCATACTGACCGTCGTGTGGTGGTAGAGATAAATTTTGACGCAGCGAAAGTAAAATAATTCAGTAAGGAAGCAGTAGCGTAAGGAAACGGTGGAAGAAAATGGGATGCTGAGAGAGGTAACTATGGTAAACAAGAGGACGTGCTCACTGACCGTCATTGGAGTCGTAGAGGTATATGATGTGATCCCAGCAGTAGTGGTGGATGACGTCAATGATGGCCTGGTGGTACTCGGGTCTCATTGTGGTGGCGTAGTCCATCAGGCCAGACGACGGGTTCGGTACCTGTACGCCAGAGAAACAGGAGATATTTATTCTGTTTCGATGTATACCGTATTTTCTGTTGACCTCACCATTATATTATTTTTGTCTCGAATATCTATCTATCTATATCTATCTATGTCTACCTATGTCTATATCTATCTTTTGTCTATGTCTATCTAGTTGTCTATCTATCTATCTACCTTCTTATATTATTTTGGTCACACTCTGGTATCTGTAGGAAACCAGATGAAGAGGTGGATAAACATTCTCTCTCTCTTTCTCTCTCTCTCTCTCTCTCACACACACACACACACACACACACACACACACACACACACACACACACAGAGGAAAACTTCCAAGCAAGCATGCCTGGGAAACAGTGCATTCACCTGGATTGAAATATCTGATAAACTGCGTAATCACACCACAAAGTCCCTGACTCATACATTCACGCCAAAAGCAACGTGGGAATTTGCAGCTGGTGAACGTGCGTGTGCGGGATGGAAAAATATATATGTTTTTTTGATGTCAGAAAACCATGTCCGGATTTGTCTACGGGCAGCTACTCCCCCTCCCCCTCTTCTCTCTCTCAGGTTTTCCCCTTCCCTACTCCTCCCTCCCCTCCATCCCCTTCCTTCCTTTCACCCTGGTATCTTTCCCGTCCCTCCTCCCTTTCTATCTTCCTCCATTACTGTTTATCCAAACATCGACAGAAGGGGAATCTAATCCAGAGCTTCAGGATATATAAGGGATCTGATAATATAAGCATAAATAATCTCTTCACGTTTGCCCTGGATACGCCAACAAGTGGACAAAACATACATCTATCAGGACAAAGAGTTAGCCAGGACATTACCAAATATTTCCTCTGTAACGATATTATCAGTGTCCGTAACAGGCTCCCGGAAAGTGATAAGGACAGCACAACCACAAATACGTTCAAAAGAAAGCTAGATATTTGTTTGTCAGCTATAGGCGTTAACTAAGGAAAATTTGGGTGTCAAGTAGGGGACTCCTCCTGGACCATCCTCAAAGGCGGTAGGATTGGTTGTCCACCCTTGTACTTGGGACAGTACTTAGCATATTACAGGAACACAGAGCCATACTAGGAGGGTTCGCGTTTCCTTGTTTCCTTTATTAGTTTAAATAAATAAAAAAATGTGTAGAGAGAACATGTACATTTTGGAGTTTCATATCCTTTGAAACTTCCTTCAGGTTTATTAATCCTATAAGGTGCTATTTCCAGTCTTTTTCCTCCACGACGTATTGCTGGGGGGGGAGAGAGGGGGAGAGAAAGCCTAGTACTGTACTATCCTTTTTCTTATAATCCTGTGACTTAGGTTACGCATTACCTTTTAAAGACGGACAACCTCGCTGGTACCGTATGGTCTGTGTGGCTGTTTAAGTAACTATCATTACCTCCATGTAACTCCCTTTCCCTCCTCCTCTCTTTCCAAATCTGCTTTCTCCTCTCTCCCCTTTCTTCCATTCCCTTTTTTCTGAAGCCCCTCGCTATCTTCTCCCTCTCTTTTCCCTACCCTTACTCTCTTCTCTTTTTCTTTCCCTTCGTCTCCCATCTATGTCCCCCTCGACCAGTCAGCACACTCTCCCCTTCCTACCTCACCATTCCTCTCTCCTCACTTCCCAATGCCTGTCCCCTCCCTCTCCCTCCTACCTTCCCTTCCCTCACCCTGTTCTCCCTCCTTTCTCATCTCCCTTTGTTCTTTCCCCTTCTCTCCCGCTTCGACCCCCCCTCTCCTCCACTCTCTCTCCTCCTCCTGTTCCCTCTCATCCTTCTCTTTTCCCAGTCTCCACTTCGTTCTCTTCATCCTCCCTCCCTCTTCTCTCTCTCCTCCCTCATCTCCTCTCCTCCTCTCTCTCCCCTTCTATGCACTGAATCATCACTCTCTCCTCCCACCCTTTTCACATACTGCTTTCATTGCTCTCCCCTTCCCTTCCTCTACCTCCCTTATCCTTCCTCTTTCTCCTCTTCCCCTTCTCCCATCCTCAATCCCCCGCCCCCTCCTTCCCCTCCCTCCTCCACTTACCACACCACTACACCATCAACAGTACCAAAAAAAAAAAAAAAAAAAAAAAGTGTGGAGGAAAATAAAAATTAAAGAAAAATCAGTCCATATTACAATTACATGAGAAAAATAGGCATTGGTTATGAATATGAAATCAGACTTTTGTTCCCTGGTTGAAGGCTATGCCATGTATTTTGTAGTAATGTTAATACTTTCACTACCATCACGTACTTCCATTATTCATTCCTGCTGCTTCTAGATAGTTTTGCTTGACTTTAACATCAAAGTCCGCATTCTCGTGGGTTAAGGAGGTTCACTAGCACCTTTTCCTAATTATTTTAATTACACCTTTCTGTCCTCTTCTGTGTTACATAAATCATTACAATATCGCCATACTATTCATAAAAAAACTTATGAAAGGGTATTAATCATCCATATCCAAGAATAAATCGCTCAGGAGGAGGTGTCAGGGCGCTTCTTTAACTGACGAGAATACGAGCCTAGGAGTCACATAGTCTTCATTAACCCCTTCAGTACGAGAGGCCTTCATCACCAGAGCAAAAAAAAAAAAAAATCGTCATCGCATTCAAGGGATTTCACTACGATGCCCTACTTTTATGTTCTTGTTATTGTTGCTGCAGCCAGACGATTTTATCCAGCTGACGAGTACTGCCAAAAGGCTTACCCAAGGCTTCATCTAATCCCTCCAGTTAGAAAAGTCTATCCTGAGTAAAATCGTCTGACGGTGCTAAGATTACAGCGCAAAACATGACCTGGGACTAAAGGGGTTAAGGTGCCTCGTGATTTACAGGTGCTTTCACAGGTGCAGGTTAATTACTTCACAACGATGACGTGTATTACTTTATTATTTTCATCTTCAAACGATTTTATGTAATTTAAGAATCTCTGGAAGTCAAAGGGTTAATGAAGGCTATATTTAACCTCTTCGGTTTTTACAGTATGCAAAATTAATATAATCGTCTGGTAGGAAATAAATGAGGCGCTCACCAACCACTCACTTGATGTAGTGCTGTTCTCGGGTGTCTGCTCTCTCCTCTTCTCCATCCTTCCTTCCTTCCATCCTCTTCTGTCTTTCCTTCATTCTTTCCTTGTCCTACTGCCTACGGGTGACTTTACGCTCCTTCTTCTGTCTTTCTTTCCTTCATTCTTTACTCTTCCTTCTGCCTTTGGGTGACTTTACACTGAATGACAGCCAAATGGTTTCCTGTACACCAGGAAACCATTTACTACGCTGGGTGGTAACCATATAGCCAAATTTTGGCGCCTGATGGTTTAGTGGGTAATTAAGGCGCTCCAATCGGATTGAGGGTGGTTGGGGTTTATTACTCACGTAATGCCACTGACGGATGAGTGAGGCTGGCCACTCTCATCTTAAATGTCAGGACCAACTCGCCTAGCCCCGGGTTCCTATGCTCCCCGCGGGGCAACGTAGGATTGGATGATGGATGGATGGATGGACGGAAAATAAATATGAAGATTATAAATCATCAGAGTTAAGAACTGAAATTTGATGTATACTTTTTGTTTGCAATTTGTTTACCTGCTTCACTATTCTTGGCACGTACATTTTGCTTACTAATACTTTTTCATACTTACAAATTTGTCAGCTTCTGTGTTCGTAACTTTAGCTGTTAAATAAAGTCAACTGAATGATCTTTGTACCTTTAAATAAATAATCTTTTAATGTGTGTGTGTGTGTGTGTGTGTGTGTGTGTGTGTGTGTGTGTGTGTGTGTGTGTGTGTGTGTGAGAGAGAGGGGGGGGACCAATGCATGAGCTTAAGGCTCTGATAAAAAATAAAAATAAAATAAATATCGGTGGCGGAATGTTGCTCTCTGTTATTAATGTCCTCAATATAGCCTCATTAATTTAGATTTCAATAAACAAGCGAGGCACAATGGCATATTTATCAGATTCACAGAGAGATATATAAAACAAACAGCCCATCAGTTGACCCGGTAAAATTATCCTTCTGTGAACCCGTCTGATGTCAGAACAGGTTCAAGGTTTAGATTTCATAGGCTGATCCTTTTGTCAGGGTTGGAGCTGGTAAACAACATCAATTTGTTATGGCTGCTATGTGCTATGTACTGTTGCTTCAAAAGTTCCGTTCCTCCTGTAGCCTTCTGTAGCTCGTTATGTTAATTACGGTACTTCAAACTACAGCTGGTTAAAACACACAAACTAACCGGACAGATTGCAGTGACGATATGCAACATTACTCAAACTAAAATAATTTTAACAGTTACATCAGGAAGAGGAACGGAACCTTTGGAGGCAACAGTACTTCAATGCAGTCACGTCATTAGAGGAGAGAGAGAGAGAGAGAGAGAAAGATATTGGCAAAACTCTATTTTTTAAAACCCTAATTTCAGGAACACCAGTAATTGTCAGACGTCATCAACAGCATCCCATACTACAGAGTGCAGTCCGCAACGGTACAGAAAGGTTAGACAGGTTTTCTCATCATAACATGCAAAATTTCCGTCAACGACCGTTACTTCGCCACATCCTCGCCTTCTCTGTTTAATAATAATAAATCGATTAATGTCTTGTAATCATGTTGGAAAGGCCTGAAATCCTCATCATCAACACAGAGACCGGGACAGAATTATAATGGTATGCTAAAACTGGTCAATGAGAGGCAAGCCCCCCAATCTTTTATGTCCATTTGTGGGATGCATATGATCATTAGGGTTAATTAATATACTTATAATTTCACTGTCGCACTCCAGAATCGGGAAATATATCAAACTGACAAAAAATAAGAAAATTTGAAAAAAAAAAATAAAAAAAAAGAATATTCAAGAAAACGAAACCAAGGGAAAGACATTGTATTTAGTCAAAGAAAAAAAAACAAAAATGTGAAATCAGGTTGATACGTAACAAAAAAAATATCTCAGACGAAAAGAACAGAATATGATATCTGACACAGAAAACAAGAATAATATTCGTTAAAAAGTATACGTGAAAGGAAGAAAGAGGAATACAGTGCGACAAGAAACTGACATGAAGAAGCTTTAATGTTTTGCTGCATGTCATCACTATGCAAGTAAAACAAAAGTATACCGATCACACACACACACACACACACACACACACACACACACACACACACACACACACACACACAGAGCAGTGCAGGATTTCTTGGGCAGCGTCTTAATATACAGCAGCCCGTCTTCTCGTCGGGTAAGGAGGCTCCCTGTCACCTCTCCCTTAGTTATTTATTTTTGGATATGGCTTTAGATAATTTTGTAAGTTATTTATGCAGATTATGGCGGTTTCAGTAGGATTTATGTAAGAAAATCGGACTGTAAGATATTATAAACAAAATAAATCGGTTGGGAAAAGGTGCTAGGGACCTTCCTTTACCGATGGGAATACGGCCAAGAAGTCATAGGGTCGGATTCCCAGGCACATTTATGGTAAACTCTCTCTCGTAACTCAAACTTGTATTTTACAGGACTAACAAAAAATGCACAGAATCTTACCGTATCTGTCTTGCCTGGAAAAAAAAATGGTTATAACAGAAAATTTGTATCAGGGATTTTTTTTCTTTTCTTTATTCTTTCCCCTTTTATGCAGGAAGGGTAAGGGCCTGAGAATGGAGAAACTTTCCATCTCTTGTTCTTCCTGGGAAAATTAATCCAAGTTATGACAAGGGATCGATCGTAAGTATATTTGAAAATCCCATCCACTGTTTGCTGGTTAGAGAGAGAGACAGAGAGAGAGAGAGAGAGAATTTTTAAGCCACTGCGTACAGCCAATTTCTATACGGATATTTGTTGACTTTTTTTTCACTGATTCCTAACAGAGAAGCAATCCTTTCATTAGTAGTGTGTGTGTGTGTGTGTGTGTGTGTGTGTGTGTGTGTGTGTGTGTGTGTGTGTGTGTGTGTGTGTGTGTGTGTGTGTGTGTGTGTGTGTGTAATCCCTGGTCGATTTTATTCTGCTTATTAAAGGTCTTTCGCACCGAAGGTGTTAGTGAAGGTTATATAGGGCCCCTCTAATCCGATTTTCATCCTTCAAAACTGAATATTATCGTCTAGTACATGGACGAAAAAATTAATATATGACGTCAAAGACTACTGCTGGATAAAAACAAATAAATAAATAAAAATGATGTCATCGTAGTGAAGGGGTAGATAATCTGATGTGCTCCTCTATCGATATTTGCTGCCAGAGATCTTTTATGGTGAATCCCAACTGAAATATAATAAATAAATTCGCTTTATTTCCAAAAAGGATGAATTCCACTCCCATGGTGAAAACATTTTATCCGATTCCCTCCACCGCCAAAAAGAAAAAAGGGATTATTGCTTTTTGGTCTGCCTAGTGCCTCTCTCTCTCTCTCTCTCTTTCTCTCTCTCTCTCTCTCTCTCTCTCTCTCTCTCTCTCTCTCTCTCTCTCTCTCTCTCTCTCTCTCTCTCTCTCTCTCTCTCTCTCTCTCTCCCAAATCTGAAAACATCAAACACCGTCCAAAACGAACCACATATCTATTTCCATCCACAAGCAATGACGGGAGGGCTGAATGGCGGGGCTGCACGGAGAGATGGCGACAAGCATGACAGACACAGGATGTGGTGGGGGGAAGAGTATATAACCAGAGAGAACACACAGAGTAATAATCAACCTTCTCTGTCACCATCTTACACTTTTCTTTGCCACCAAAAAGGGCTCTGAAATTGCGGGGTTGTACAGAGACAGACAAAGACATGGGCAGGGGAGAGGCAGAAATATTAATGCAGGGCAGAGTCACAGTCACAGCCAATGGTCTTACAATATTAGCACGGAGACTTCGTTACACATTTTACTTTGGCGATTTATTGTACACATCACTAATTTTTTCATACTGCTCGTTACCGAAGCAAGCGATACTGATAAAGAATTTGAAGAGATAAGGTACGAGAGAAATATGGATGTAATATCGATAATAAATCGCTATGGAAAAGGTGTTACGAAGCCAATGTCGTCTACAATACCACTCCATGCCTGTCCCCATAATATACCGGCCTATACCAGCCAGTGGGATGCGACAAGCAGGTGAGGTCGTATTAACGTCTTCATTCCGGTGATGTATTTTATGTTTTATTCTCGCTTAATTCACACGATTTTCTTCTACCTCAGGAGACATCACGTTAAGAGTCAATGAGAACTTCTTAATCCCGTCACTGCGGATCTTATATCTATTCCACCCGTCACTGCTGATGTTTTCTCATACACATATCACTGCAGATGTTCTCTCTAAAACCCGTCACTGCTGATGTTCTCTCTTAAAACCCGTCACTGCAGATGTTCTCTCCAAATCTATAAAAATCGTCTGAAGGGAGAAGACTACAAACGACTTATGTAGGCTACCACTGTAGTGAAGGGCCTTTGTCCTGCCGTGGACCGACTGACTCACTGCCTGGCGACGACGACGACGATGATGCGTGATGATAACTAACAATACTAGAGATCTCCCGTTCAAGAAAAGGTTAACGGTGTGCCAATATTAACAATTTTGGGCTCCTATGACTCATTCTCAGGTGAATAATATAGTCTTACATTAGCTGGAGTAAAATATTAGATTTGCCCCGACTATGAAAGCTTGGCATTGTGGCCTTCCGAATTCTCATATTTATCTGAGGGACCTAAATATCCACACGTCAAAAATAAACAATGACATATATTGTAACAGCATGGCACACCTGTAACTTTTTTTTTTTTTTTGGTCGACTCTGGGTATAGGCCTGACTGTTTCCTGAGGCCCAATAGTCCTATGTACTTCACCTCCACATGTCACCATTTCGGCACTAACAACCAGCACCCATATTGAATACATGCTCGGGCTGTCTCATACAGGACTGGTGTATTGGTATTAGTGAAGGTGTTTTTATGACATGTCGGCAGGTTTTATGGTACAGTTGCATTCATGATTCCCTGGATATATACATCTGGAGGTATCTGGCATCCTCTTACTACACGACGTAGTATTAATCTATGAACGAAGGCAACGATTTGTGTCGTGCCCGCTGGTTGGTTACAGAGGCCCAGTTCCATTGGTTACCAGTGTAAGAATAAAAAATTACATTCTAAGCATCTCTACTGCAGAGTGTATTGCGTGATATTGTCAGTATAATGGCAGCGATATCACATGATTCAGTCGTACTGAGTAGATGTATCAGCATTATTTACATACAGTACATCTCATCTCATCTCATCAGCCGTTTTTGAATGTCCACTGCAGGACCGGCCTATCCCGACCGAAGTGGAGACGATACAGTTTTCAATGTATCTCTACCAAGTGGCTTAGGCTGTCTAGTAGAGATTACACACTGTACATCTGCAGTTGGTTAAACTATAGTAATATGAGGGAACAGCAGCCAATGGCAACCTATGTTACATCTCGTTGGATTCGCTTTAGAGAATCGGAAACTAAATTCATATTGACCAAATTAAGTTAAAGTATTGTTTCTGCGTAGCTAACTGATGTTTAACGTTATTGCCTCCTCAATCATCTGTTGCTGTGTCCTAAAACTGGTTTGACCTAAGGGTCACTGCATCATTTCATAGTTACTGCACTGTATAAAGGAACCCCTCTCTGTGTGTGTGTGTGTGTGTGTGTGTGTGTGTGTGTGTGTGTGTGTGTGTGTGTGTGTGTCTAGACAGAGGGAGAGAGAGAGAGATGCACGTTGCAACAGTTGTGTCCCTCCTCATCCTTTGTCACTGATTACCTTTGGTCACACCTCTTCAATAACTGGGGTTCTGAGTCCTACTGCCTCTCTCTCTCTCTCTCTCTCTCTCTCTCTCTCTCTCTCTCACACACACACACACACACACACACACACACACACATACATACACAGCTTCAGGGGGCCAGGTTTTGGACATGCAATTGTTCAGTTTTTTCAATATCATACGATTATATACTAAATGTGAAAGTATGTGAAACGGAATGCCTTGAACGTGGTTTTATGAAAGGCGTTGCCTCTTCCTGACGCTTTTACTTATGTGAAACCTCATGCAGAGAACTGGTATCTCAGACGCTGTGAAAGCCCACCGATAAGCTCAGTAAAATCGTGTGAGGTGGTAAGAAGCATACAAACGAAACTACATCGACGAACTGAAGGGTTGTACTTGGCCACACAACACTCACCTCAAAAAAGACGGATGGTCCCGTCCTATACACGCCGGCACAGGTATATCGTCCATCCTTCTCATTAACTAATCTCGTTTTTTTTTTTCCCGCCTGTAGTTCCCAAGCCAATACCATAAAAATATAACACACTTTGGAGTCCGACTGGATGAAATTTCCGACAGAAATTAATGCGGTATTTCACACACACACACACACACACACAGGTTCAACTATTGGAATGACGCCGAACAAGGACTAAGAAAAGAGGTGGAGGGGCAGGCAGGGGGTAGAGGGGCAAGGAAATCAAGGGTAATTCTCATCTACATAACTCTATTTTGAACTCGATGCGTAAGGTTCATAATATGCTCACAACTCCACTAACAGCTGAAAAATTATACACAAACCCTACTATGCATGTGTACTAATCGACGAAACATGAGATAAAAGAATATTGCTAAACAACTTCAAATGCTACTTTTGTTAAGCAGTAACGGAGCAACCTATCACAGAGCTTCTCTTGCCCAGGGGAGTTGCTATCTCCTCCCTCCCTCCTCCCACTTGCCTGACGTATGATGTTTTATGCATACGATGCTTCTTCAAGATTATTAATAGCAGGCCACTGGGATAGATATTTCAAACCATGTAATATTATCTTCTCTATCAGTGTAAATGCCTATCTAAAGGAAAAAAAAATGTAATTATTTTTAGTTACGAAATGATATCAAAAGCATAGTGACCGCTATACTTGAAAGCCACACAGCCCCCAATTCCCCATCTCTCTCTCTCTCTCTCTCTCTCTCTCTCTCTCTCTCTCTCTCTCTCTCTCTCTCTCTCTCACAAGCTTTGAAAAATGAAAAAAAATACTTTCCAGAAATAAGAAGACACTGAAATAATCACAGGCCACCAGAAACAAAATATTAAATGGCTTGGCTATGCATGCAAGTTTAAATGGCCGTTCTTTCGTGCTCTTTTAAATGGCTCCCACGCATCTCCCTCAGCTTATTTAATTCTACATATTAAACGGCGATCGTCTCTTAGGCCTTAAACTTAAATAAGGATGACGTCTTCCTTTAGACGCTAAAGCATCTCGGAGTGGCCTAGTCAGTCGGTCACGCCTAAGGGATTATCAAACACAAGGTGGTTCATTCTAGCAAAACCGCATACGGTGATTCACTGTAGCTCCCCAAAAGACATTCACGTGCAGGGTGCTTCACTATGACAGCCCAATACTGCAACTTCACTTTACCGGAAGTTGTTGTATCGCATGTCTCTTTGTATTTCTTTTACATGGCAGATTTATACTCCTAAGTGTGGAGAACTACTGTATTTCCTGAGTTTCTTTTTCTTGCAAACAATTTTTTCAGCTTTGGCGCCATTCCCTTATTTCTTCACTCAATTCCCACAATTGTTCCTTGAGTCAATAGGCCTCAAACACCATTTTTTTTTTTTTTTTTTTTCATTTACAGAGGACTTCTAGGGACGAGGTCAAACTTCAAATTATCAGACCCAGTGTTTTTGTACGTTCATTACTCATCCTGGCAAGTGTTGCATGTCAGTGTATTGCAGCTGTCTGGAGACCATCTTGCATTCCCTTGGCACTTTGACAAGCTTGTTCTCTTTAATCTTTTATTTGCTGCCGGATGATGGTATTCAACTCTCCACACCCTTCACTATGATGACGTTTTTTGTATTTAGTTCTTGTTGATGACAGGATTACATAGTTTTGAAGAGATTTCTCGGAAATTAACAGGAGTTAGCTACTTCTTTAACCCGTTCAATCTGATGACGTTACTACTGGACTTTATCTCCTTATTTTGATCCTTGGCATACACTTCCATTCAGCTTGAGAGTGACTTTTCGATATAAATGTAAATAACGTGTGTGTGTGTGTGTGTGTGTGTGTGTGTGTGTGTGTGTGTGTGTGTGTGTGTGTGTGTGTGTGTGTGTGTGTGTGTGTGTGTGTGTGTGTGTGTGTGCCTGGGGGAGGGGGTGAGAAGGCAATAATGATGTGATTAAAAATTTGAAAACAACCAATCATAGGTGAAGGTTACAAAGCAAGGTCAAAGTTCAACCCATATCGATGTGTTAACAAAGTAACTCAATTTTAATCTAATTTGGATCAAACTTGTTGCGAAAGTGTTAAAGATCAACCAAGTAAACATACTGTTTTTTTAAGAATGTAACAGTTCGAAGGTCAAAGTCACATTTGCAAAGGTTGACTAAACAGGCTTACCTCCTGCACAGCTGTTGAATTTATACACATTGCGTTCTTATTTGCCCCCTTCGTGTAGATTACAATTCTCATGTGTGGGAAGGCTCCCTACATACAGCCTTCCTCAACAAGGAGTGGACCTCAAAGGCTTTTCGTCTCATTAACTCTCCTCCTTTTACTGGCTTCCCTTCAACCACCGTCTCTTCACCGCAATTTCAATGGCCACTGCTCCTCTGAACTGTCTGGCTTTTGCATCCCCTCCATTACTATGGCGGGTGTGCAGCACCCGTCTAGAAACACTATCATCCCTTTTCTGTCCAACTCTCTAACACAAGGGTTAACTGTTACTCCCAGTCCTTCGTGTATGCGTAACAGGTCTGTTCTTGGGAATTGTCTTCCTCTGTTCTGTATTTCCCTACTGCCTATGACTTCCAGTGTTTTAAATGCAGTGTCCAGGTATCTCAGAAATAAACGAGTCTCGAGAGTTTGGCATCTCTGTCATGTTTTTTATATTTTTCTTGGAAGGAACAATCTTACGGGTTTTCTAGCATTTGGTTCCTTCTTCTCTGCGGAGATTAAAACACAGGTTAAGCCAACGTACAGTAAACTTTGTGGGCGGCTTCTGGTAGAAGAAACAAAGATTACGAGATTCCATTCTGCTAACAGTGTCAAAAGTCAAAGTCATGGGGAAAGGTCAAAGTCAAATTCATTGGGCGAAGTCAACTCAAAAATATCAGATCTGATCTGACTCCAAACTATGGCTGAATAGTTAAGGGTTAGGCAAAAAGGGAAGTAATTCGAGTCTGAGAGTAATCTGTCGAAGGTCAAGGTCACAGGGCAAAGCTGGAATATTCGGCCCTTAGAACACCTTTGTGGGAGCTCCTTTTCCTGTTAAATATTTTTTCCCTAAAACCTACTCCTCACCGCATTATCTGTCTGTCAACTAATCTTTTTGTCTAGGTTCATCAGATCATACCTACCTTGGCCCTTATCAGCATCATCATCACCATCACCACCATCATTATCATCATCATCATCATCACCACCACCACCATCATCATCATCATCATCATCATCATCACCATCATTATCATCATCATCACTACAGCTATCGCCATTACCGTGAATATGATCGTCATAGTCATACTTATCCCAGCATCGCACTAATTCTTCCTGTGCGACTGACACTCGGTTCAGTTCATACGCTTAGTATTTGCTGTTACAAGTATATCTTTAATTTTCTATGTTCATTTGCTCGCTCAGTGTAATTCGGGTCCAGATATGTTTCAGTGATTCACCGCTGGATCTATGGCATGACATATCCACCTTTATATCTATCTATATCTATTTAACTATCTATCCCCCATTTTTTCGAGAGCCTGTACTCGCTGGCGGCAAATCAAGGGAACCTCGGGTGATAAGTGGTTTTAGGAAGACAATAACGCAACCAGGCTGATTCATTACAGTCATTTTTTGCCACCCTGAGCGGCTCCTTTAATTACATTTTTGATGGCGTCTCTTCTTCTTCAGCCAGAGATATTGTTGGGGGTCGTGTGGGGAGGGGGAAGGAAGGGTAGGGGTGAGAGAGAGGTAGGCGAGGAAATGAAGGAGATGCAAGTGAGATATTAGGGAAGTAAGATGTGACAGGGGAATAAGAGAGGGTTAGGGAGGAGTTAGAGCTGGGAAATGAGAAAATCTGGGGGATATAAGGGGCAAGCAGCAGTGAGGGAGAGGTAGGAAAGGTAATGCGGAGGAGACGAGACACTCATCTTGTTTTCTTTGGGAATACAAATATTGATAGTTTTAGAAGAAGAACGTAGCAGTCGTCTGGAACAAAGTAATAGACCGGTCAGAACGGAAACATGACGCTCAAAGATATCCATGGCATACTCTGCCCCAGTCTGCAAAACTTTTATTCCCCATTACAAGTAACAAAGCATCATCTACATACATCATGTATGTAACACTCCCTCCTTCACCATTCATTACTATCAACATCCTTCCCTTCATAACTGGAGATTTTTTTTCCTCCTCGTAACCCCATCCATACAGAGTTACGATCAATAACCAAGGAGATATAACATAACCCAATCTTACATCAACACTGATATTAAGCCACTTAGAGTCCACTTACCCCTCTGCTACAAGCCTCACTGTCATCAAAAGCTCTTAATAGCATTCAGCAAAATTTCCATCCACACCATACATATGCAAAATCTTCCATAATCCATCTCTGCTTACCCTGTTGTACATTTTCTCCATATCCATACAATTGCCTCAAATACTCTACCCACTACAAATTTACCTGTTCTGGTTTTCAGGTGTATTTATGCTCACTCAATTAAGATACAGGTGACCAGTGTGTGGCTGAAGGTGTCAATGTTGGCATTTCATGTCCACAAGGTTATCGCCCCTCATTTCCCTCTTCCTCCTCCTCTTCCCTCGTTCCTCCTCATCCTCTAACCGCTCCCTGTTGTTCTCTTCATACTTCTTTATTCTTCCTCCTCCTCCTCCCCTCCTCCTCCAATTTTTCCTCCTCACCTTTCTCTTTCTCTCTCTCACTCACTCTCTCTATATATATATATATATATATATATATATATATATATATATAAATATATATATATATATATCCTTCCTTTATCTCAATCTGAATAAAGACCAATAGAATAGAATATGTGACAAAAAATGTGCAGAATTTCCAAGCTATCAGGATATACCGATCAAACTATCACCTTCTTCCTCTTCACGTTAATCATGGTCATCATGATCATTGGTGCTTCTTCTTTATAACGTACCCTCCGCCTCTCTTCCTCTTTTTTCTCCTTCCTAATCCCTCTCGTCATTTCTCATTCCTTCTTCTTCTCTTCCTTCCTCTTCCCCACTTTCTCCTTTACCCAACTTCTTCTCTCCCTAAAAATGATTAATGAAATATTCATCAGTTAACTAACCCTTGTTCTTCCATCTTGCGCCTCCGTCTCCATCATTTTTCCTCTTCTTTCCCGTGCAACCTGTACTCACCCCAACATCACTGTCATCACTATGTAAAGCGATGGTGCCTACACGCCCACTGGGGATTCTGGTCAAACATCCTTAATACACCTACAAACATATGGCGTTATACAGTTTTTATAAGTTTCTGTCCTTTGTCTTTTTGCGTTTCTGTTCCCAGCATCACCACCAAAGTAGTTAAATAAATATACGAAATATAATTCAGCTAACCTGCTGATTTCTCACTATTCATTTTTTCATTCTTTCAAATGGTTTTCTTCCTCTAACATAAATATAAGTTAACGACTTTTTCTTTGCAGAGAA